>NC_136491.1:70735824-70785824 GCF_053919585.1 Euprymna scolopes | reverse complement strand
AATAGGAAGCCTTACTTTTGGAATGAGCCTCATATATACGGTTAGCTATGTACATATGTTTATGTATTGTATATACAGGATTCACTTCTAAATTAATGAATCATTTTGGAACACAGCTGCTAGGTTTAAGGAGTCGTAATATAGACTGTATTTGGTTTAATTTAGTTTGATGCAAAAGGGGGTAAAAAGGGGCAGAAGGTTTTTGTGAAAATTGATATATCTCTGATTTTTGTTAAAAAATTTTAAACATCAATTATTCCCTAATTTTCAGTTTCTTTGGATTATTTTAAAGAAATTTTAGAAGACATAATATGGGCACAACCTCTCATTTGAACATTCAAATATTTCAGATTTGCATTAAATTTAATCTAAAGTTATTAGACACCAATTAAGTAAAATTCCATGAATTTCATTTTCTTCTTAAGATCGCTTAAGCTTAAGCCTTAAATTTTAAACATTTTCTAGAATCCAAATCATGTAATGGATTTTAATCAAATTTGAAATAAGGATTCTAGACATAAGGTTTAGGTAATATTATATTTTAATCTTCGAAAGGGGAAAAAATTAGCGTAAAGCTGTTCTGTTTTCTGGAATTAATTTTACCGGTCTTAAAAAGGGTAATCTTCTAGCTGTATCATAATGGATAGTAAGTGTCTGTCTGTAACCAAAACTACATCACTACCCAAATTATAATTAACTGTAAGTTTAACCTCTTATTTCAGATTATGTTGTTTTTACATTTGTAATCAAGAAATAATGTATTTGATGATCTACATGGTTTACTCCATCTTTATTATTTAAATATAAAATTCAATTTATGTAGACAACAAGATATCAGTTCACAGAATGAATGGAAAGACTAACATATTGATTTTAAAAATCTGATTTTAAGAAATAATTTATATATATTACTGATTTTTAATTGTTTGTTCTTGTTTTTTTTATTAAAAAATATAAAACTATATATATATATATATACTTATTAACAATAATATAATAAACATTTAATATATAATAATAATAATAATAATAATAATTTTAATAATAAACAAGTAAGAAATACCAATTAATACAACGAATAATTAAATAATATGTCAATTTCTGCGAGACTGCTACAAAATGCACCTCAGAATTCTTTCCAACATCCACTTCTTAGATCAAGTGAAAATTTCTTTTTGTAAAGGAGGTATATTTTTAAAAAATTTAAAAATATGATACTATATGGTAATAGTCAGCTAACATACTTCCTAACTTCCAGTCTGTTACTGGAAGTAGTGACAAGGCAAATCAGTTCCTTTGCTTTTTTTCTCTTACACCTATATCTCCCCTGTGCATTTTTTATTTAATAATCATTGAAAAGTTTTTTCGGTTTTATTTTAGTTAAGAATTATTAAAATTATTTTTAATTTTTTTAAAATTATTGAAAACACTTTTAAAAATTTTAATTAAGAATTATTGAAATAATTTTTTTTTTAAAGAAATATTGAAAACATGTTTAAAACTCTTTTTAGTGATGAACTATTTCATTTTTATGAAGCAATGCCAGTCACGGAACTGTGCATCACCAAATTTTTTAAAATTTTGTTATTAAAAGTGCAAATAAAGACTAATTGTGTCATTTTTATCTGCATAATTTTGTTAATTTTTATTATATATTTTTCAATAATGTCCTTTTCTTATATTTTATTTCAATAAATCATTTTACAATAGAAATACTGAAGAACAATAAAAGTGAAAGAACTGATTTGCCTTGTCACCACTTTCGGTAGCAGAGACATTGAAAGTTAGGAAGTATGTTAACTGACTTACAACCCACTATAATATACCATCTCTGGGGTGACGGTAGCTAAGTGGTTAACAACACAAACTGACAACCTGGTTTTATTCCACAGAAATACTTTCATCGAACCAACACTTGGAGAGGGGGTAAATAAAATAATATACCATCCTAATTGAAAAATAATATCCCATCCTAATCCAATAATAATATACCATCCTAATTCAATAATAATATATCATCCTAATTCAATAATAATATATCATCCTAATTCAATAATAATATATCATCCTAATTCAATAATAATATATCATCCTAATTCAATAATAATATATCATCCTAATTCAATAATAATATACCATCCTAATTCAATAATAATATACCATCCTAATTCAATAATAATATATCATCCTAATTCAATAATAATATATCATCCTAATTCAATAATAATATATCATCCTGATACAACATTGGTAAATAAACATCTACTTGAAAATTATTGAATTCTTCAATATTGTCATTTGATCTATTTACTGTTATTGTGTAACAAATGGTGTTAGGAACAAAATTGCATTGGCACAGTCTTAAAATAAAATTCAACTTTTTATGTTATAAGTTACTTCATGGATAAATCTTAAAGGAAATCTATATAAAAAAGGGAAATAATTGTAATCTTACCTCCGTTTTTGTTTGGTTAAATATTTGAATTAAATACATTTCACAAAGAAATAGAAATGAATGAGATAGCAGCATTAGCCTCTGTTTTATATAAGCTTAATAATTTTTAATAAATGTTTTGAACAATTGTACAGATGTTTTGGTATTTGAATAATATAATTATTTGTTTTATAATTGTACAAAAAAATAATAGCAAAGTCATAAAAAATAACTACTAGTATTAACTTTTTTCTTTTTCGTATATTACAATATTACAAGAGTATTAAAGCTGTATAGTAATTGAAGTCAGGGTGAATGCATTTAATTTGCATAGTAACTTTTTAATAATTTTAAGTTTTTTTTTTCCACAAAACCTAAACAATATTAAAGTTGAGAGAAATAAATTATAAAACATCTTTTTTTTTGTACTATTCATGCTAGAAAAATGTATTGACTTATTCTATCAAATAATGATAATTCAACCTGTCCTTACCTGTAGTGCCATGGCAATTTGAATGAACCATTCAACAATCTGTCTTTCTTCAAGAACTTTGCCTTTTAGTTCTTTCAACCATGTATATAAATCTCCTCCTTCGCAGTATTGCATAGCAATGTACAAATGACGCTCACCGGCCTGGAATGAATCTTTGTATGTCACAATATTCGGATGCTTCAGCTTTGACAGAAGAAGGGCTTCTTGTTCTGCTGCACGCCGTTCCTTCTCAGATGCACTTTTCAAGTTGATTTTTTTCAGAACATACTGAAATTATATATATATATATATATATATATATATATATATGTCAAAAGGTAATAAAAATAAATTGCCAAAAATTCCCAACTCTTGGAGAAATAAACTATGTATTTAACAATATATTAGCCATGTTTATATAAAAAACAATAAAATAAAAATTAAAAAAAAAACACCAGATAGATATTAAACAAAATGGTGATTTACAGAAATTTGTAATTAATTTGTTATTTTATATATGCACATTTGTTTCATTTTTTATCTATCTTTTCAAGTTTGTGGGCCAATGATCTAATGCTTGAGTGTAAACAGGAACTTATCATATCTGCAAACTTTTTCAACTCTCATCTTAGACATGTGATGAGTTACAAAAGTTAAATTACTGAATTTATTGAGAATGTTGACTAAAACTGTATACACTGCTTTATTCCTTAGGTATCCAAGAAATTCAGTATAAGTTGTTAATCGATGTTTGTGGCACTTTGATAATATCACAGTATCAAATTTCTGGCAAAAAATGCTAATTTATATATCTTTTTTCCAGTGTATAAGAAAAGCGTAGCTTCTAATTAATGCAATTTTTTTTGATAAGCTTTTCAGTAGATTTTCGTTTTTTAATACTTAATTGGCCAAGATTAGTTAACACCCCCCTACTTCATAAAATATTACCACTGCATAAAATATTATCTCTGTATATTTTTCTTTGATGAATAAAACACTGAGGAATTTCATTTGGTCTTTGACCTTAAAGACATTTGTATCATTGTGTTTACTAAACTTTTTAGTCATGCTTGTAATATCCATGGTTGGCAATTCAGAATTACTAATTCAATATGTACATCAGTACCTTTATGAATAGTTAGAATGATTTTTTTTTGTTTTGACTTAATTTAATTTTATATTATTTGGACTTTGTAGATCAGTGAAATCAATGTTCAAAATAAAAAAAAGAACCAATTTAAAAAAAAATAGCATTAAATGTATTTTTTTAATTCAAAAAATCTGATCAGTCTGTGTGTGTGTGGAGGCGTGCAAAGTTTAACTGCATTTACTTCCCTTTTCATCATATCAAAACAGTGCACAATTAATTTCATGAAAGAGTATTTATAACATGACAAAAAAATCATGGGACTTAACATTTTTCTAGACAACAATGTGATATTGTGATATCAGAAAAAAACATTATTTTCATAATTTTGTCAAAACGGTTCTTAAGTGGAAGTAAAAATGAAACTGCTGTGAACAAAACCTGTCAAATTTGGGGAGTACTTCTTCAGTTGGGAATCTATATCAGCCTAACTGTTTCGGATTGTGATTTCTGGAACAGACCGGAAATAGCCGAACATCCAACAAATACCAACATCATATGACACAACTTCTTACTGACTTAATGCCTCCCTCTCCTAACTCCTCCATGTTAAGAATTGGTTTTATAATTTTCTTCAAATCAGCAAGTGAATAAACTTTTTTTTTTTTTATTTTATTGTTTTTTTTTGTTTTGTTTTTTTGAGGTGGGGGTGTTGACTTTATTTTCTTGAGGGGCTAAAAAATTTTTTTTTAAACCCTAAACCTAACTAACTTTATTCATACTAGCCTCGAAAGATAGTATTTTCTCTTAGTCAAAAATGAAGAAATTTAACATTTTTATTTAACATAAAATACAAGTCCAAGAATATAATTTTCCCTGAAGAATTTATTTTTGCTTGCATTTCAGCCATGAGAAACAGAACAGTTGTTGTAATCGCGGTTAATCGGTTAATTTAATCTTTGATTTTGCAGTATTGCATTCAAAGCATAAGCTGTTGAATGCAAATCATAAGCTGCTTCAACTAATTCTGGTTTGGTCCATAAATCGCAACTGGAAACTTTTAGAACAACATGGATCGCTGTCCAAAGAAGTACTAATTAAGGAATTTCAGATTCCTCTGAAATATATAGGGAATATATTTTGAAACATTCTAAACAATTTAAAAAAAATGCGCAAAAATTGTATTAATTAAAATGAAAATTTTTAATTTAGTATATGAAATAGATTTAAATATATAGAAGGCAGAGATGTAACGGTTAGACACAATCTGAATCAAATTAAGATATAATGGTGGAATAAGTTATGCAGATTCATCTATAATATAAAAGCGAAAATGTGTGTGTGTGTGTGTGTGTGTGTGTGTGTGTTAGCGTGTGCACATTTTTTGTATGTCCTGCAAAGGCTTGGGGGGGGGTACGATTTCTTAGAACTTTTTATATACTCCCTAGATTATAATATCTACAATTTATGAAAGGAGGTTATTTCTATCTCTTATTTCAGCGACTTTTATTTTATAAAATTCACACTATCCCGTGGTCCCGCGTGTTTGTTTGTGGTTTTCATATAAAAAAGCGAAACTAATGAACACCAAGGCAGTTTTCCGGCTTTGTGCTGGAGATGTCTAGAAAGCAATTAGCTTTTATCACTATGTGGAGAACCCCTCATATCAGACAATTGCTATTCATTTGGACACTCCCCTTTTTATGGGGGAGCTGGTTTTTCTCCAACATCTTGGGGAAACAAACAAATACGCAGAAAGCATAAAGCTTAACTGGCTCTGCGTGATTTCATTTCTCTATGGCGTGATGTTTGACCTAGAAAACCAGACTTTGTTTTTAAGCGTTTAATTTCAACCATTCTCACTTCTCTGCCCTCTTAGCATCGCAGTAAGATGTCAGGCTTTCTTTTGCGCCTTCGCCTCAAGGTTTTGGGTTCGAGCCTACCTGTCTACCAAAACTTTCTTTTTTTTTTCTTTTCTTTTACACTTCCAAACACCTGTGCAATGCCAGGCACCCTGCTAGTCCTTATTAATACTATATATATATATATATATATATATATATATATATATATTTTTTTTTTTTTTTTTTTTCAATATTTTTGGTAGGTGAAGAATATGTATTGTAATATTTCGGGAAATCATCCTTCGTCAGTCATGCATAGTATGGCTATTGTAAAAATGAACAAATTCAGCAGAAATTGGAAATTAATTTATTTGTTTTAACTATTATATTATTTAAACTTAATAATATAGGGATTGTATTAATGATGAATATTATTTATTCATTCTATTAAAATTTAGTTTGTCTATATACAACTAAAACACTGTGAATCTTTCTTGTTTATCCCATGCAAACGAGATGACATTAATGATTTGTAGTATCATCCATTATGACAGAGGTGGGGAGAACAGAGCATAATGGATGATGATGTCACTAGAGAGAGGAGAGGGAAGATTTCCTTTGTGAACAGCTTTTATATTTTTTGGTGGGGTTAAAAATATGGTGTCAAAAACGTTTAAAATATTTCAAAACTTTACATTTTATTATTTCTTGAGATTTTTGTTCGGGGGGGGGGGGGATTTCTAAAAAGATAGACCACTCACAACAAAGGGTGAATCGGAAAGGGAGGTAGTGTTCACTCGTGTTTACAATGTTACTCACCTGTTTTTGGTCTTTCGTGTGTCTGGCCAGCCAAACTTCTCCATAACTACCTTTTCCGATCACAGTGGAGAGTTCAAACCCTCGCAATGTTTTCGTTTTCACAGATGATTTCTGTAATGCCATCATCCTGCTGCTTGGCCTTTTTCACCACGGAATATGACTGAGATTTGGAACCAGTATAGCCTAAAAGACATGAATATATAAACGTGAAACAATACAAGAATATAAATCACATTCTTTGAAAGGGATACAAATAACCATTTAAAAGTGATGAGTAATTGAAAAAAAAAATACAATTCACAACTTGGGAGCCAGTTTAAAAATAAAACATATGACAAATATATATATATATATATATATATATAGTGTATCACAAAAGTGAGTACACCCCTCACATTTCTTCAAATCTTTCTTCAAAACGTAGATACCATGAACAAAACTTCTTTCTTAGAACTGCACGCCTGTGGAACTCTGTTCTGCTTGCCTGTTTCCCTCCCGACTTCAACCTGGATGTTTTCAAATCCAACACAAATTCCTAATGAACCGCCCCCCCCCCCTAAGTAATGACACCTTACCAATTCTCCAATACTATTGCTACACTATCTCTTTGATTACTGTACACACAATAACCCTTATCCCTGAGTGGCCATTGGGCCTTGATAAGTGGTGAACTCCATGTAAAAAAAAAAAAAAAAAAAGTATATCTTTTCATGGGAAAGTTGATGTTGAGAGAAATAAATCATAAAACATCTTATGTTTTTTGTACTATTCACACTAGAAAAATGTATTGACTGATTCTATCAAGTAATGATAACTCAACCTGTCCTTACCTGAAGTACCCATACTTCTGTTATATATGCTGCAGATAGACTATTTTTCATGGTGTCAAAAAAAAAAATCATTTTTTCAGTGTTGTTTCATGAAGAGATATACTTAAATATTTGAAAAAATGTAAGGGGTGTACTTACTTTTGTGATACACTGTATATAAGTATATATATATATGATATTTAGTTTCCTAAATGTTTGTCCAATGAAAGCCTGTGGCATTTATAAAATAGCGTTCAATAACAAGCAGAATTTTATTGTATAATTTTCTTTATTTATGCAAACATTATTGGCTACATATGTGCATACATGTTTCAGCTGTAATTTCTGTTGAAATCCAGTGTCATCAGGCCACTAGTCTTAATTGGTTTCAGAATCTGAAATTTTTGACCCTGTTGAAACTAGTGGCCGGATAAAACTGTTTCAACAGAAATCACTGCTGAAGTATATATGCACACATGTAGCCAATATTGTATAAAGAAAATTATATATATATATATATATTACAAATCAAAAGCTACACGAGACTGACGGTTAATGAGCTAGGTGAATGATGAAGACTATCAAGAGAGTATTGAAAATAATGAATGAAATGAACAAAATTTCATTATTTATAAGGCCAGTTTATGACAAGTATTTGTAGATGACCATGTTGAAGCCTATAGGGAAACATTCCTGTAGTAATGTGTTCCACAAAAGGAAAAAATTATTCAGGGAGATTCAATACCAAAAATAACTTCTTCATCCCACACAGAATTTATATCCAATAGCAAAATAAAAAAAATAAAAATAGAATTGGAATCATTTTATATTGCATTTTTTTTAATGCAAAATTGATCCCCTGAAATAGAATTTAGCTAATTATTAAAGTATATATGCAATGATAAAGGGACCTTATAGACGGGTCACTGGTTATAAAAGCTAAAGGCCATTTAAGGATAACCATTAATGAGCGTTCAGTTGGAGATGAACAACACATTCTGAGGACTAGAATCATCATCAACACAAAAATTATAGAATCGCTCACAGCAAAACCCCCTCCACACACACACATATATATACACACCTATTTTAGAATTTACAGTGCAAGATTAGTTTTGCATCTATCTTTAAATATAATATTGCTGTTTTTATTTTTTGTCCATTTACTTCTAAAGTATTTCAGAATAAATAAATATTAACAATACCCATACTTCACTTCCTAATCATATTTGTTTGTATTTTCCCCCCGATTAACTGATTATAAAATCAGTCTTGTAGTTAAATGTTAGGAACAGAATTTCCTGATTAAATACACTTTTTTGACAATATCTGGACACAGATCCTGCTACTTTGTTATAATGTCTAGCTGCCAATTCAAATTCCTATCATATATATATTTTAATATTTATTCGAAGGTAAACAGTTACATTAGGTCGCTACAAACAGCCATCTGTTTCAATCAATGAGAATTTGTCAGGCGACCCTGAACCATTTGACACTATAGAAAACAAGCATCAACTGGTTCAGGGTCGTCTGCTGAAGTCTCATTGACTGAAACAGATGGCTGTTTGTAGCGACCTAATGTAACTGTTTACCTTTGAATAAATATTAAAACATATTTTGCTCTTGTTATTGAGCACTACCTAACAACCTCGTTGAGTTCATTAGTTCCTACTTTTGAATATCTCAAGTCTGGATTTATATAAGTAAGGGCTCCTTTGTAAGTGGATCACTATGATGAAGAACGTGAAAGAAAGAGTAAAAAAAAAGGGAAGCGGATAGGTAGAATAGAAAGATTGAAAAGGGAAGTAAGTTTTCATTATAATACCTTTACTTTACATATCATTTTAAAGAGCGTTTTTCGCTCTATCTAATCATTTAAACTAACAATGGTTTTAAAACAATTGTCTTCTTTTCAGAATGTTGAATACAAGATGGAAAAAAAAGCAAATTCACACAATTTTCTTATTTCAATTCAAGCTAGGCCAAAAAGTTGCTGAAGCAGCTTGCAATATCAACAAAGCATTTGGCGCAGGAACCACAATTGAACGCACAGCACAATGGTGGTTTAAGAAATTTTGTGGTGGCGATGAGAATCTTGAAGATAATGAGCATAGTGGTCAGCCATCAGATGTTGACAGCAATCAATTAAGAGCCTTAGTTGAAACCAATCCACACACAACTGTTTAAGAACTTGTTTGGGCGTAACATATACAATGATTTCCAACCATTTGAGAGAGATTAGAAAGACAAAAAACTTAATAAATGGATGCCTCATGAATTAAACAACAACCAAAAGAAACGCCGTTATGAAGTGTCATTTTCCTGTTTTTTACGCTACAAGAACGGTCCGTTTCTCGACTTTATTGTGATTTGCAATGAAAAATAGGTCAGTTACGACAACCAACTCAGTGTTAGACGTCACCGAGCTCCACGACACTTCCCGAAACTGAGTTGCACCAAAAGAAGGTCATGTTGACTATTTGGTAGTCTGCGCCCGGTCTCATCCATTAGTTTTTTGAATGCAGGTGAAACCATTACGGCAGAGAAGTATTGTCAACAAATGGATGAAATCCATCAGAAACTTTGACAACAGCATCCAGCATTAGTTAATAGAAAAGGCCCAATTCTTCTCCACAACACAACTGCACGTTGCTAAACCAACCTTGCAGAAGTTAAACGAATTGGCCTACGAAATCTGCCTCATCCGCCATACTCTCCAGACCTCTCACTTACTGACTACCACTTTTCAAGCACCTCAACAACTTTCTTCGTGAGAAATGCTTCAAAAACCTAAGTGATATCAAAAACGCCTTTAGCAACTTCATCGCTACCAGAATGCAAGATTTTTATGTTACTGGAGTAAATACACTTGTTTTGCGTTGGCAAAAGTGTATTGATTCTGATGGTGCTTATTTCAATCAAATTTTTGTCTTAGCGGGGATATGTTCATCTGAATTTAAAAGTTTAAAACCACAAGAACTTTGTTTCCACCTGATATGCTTTGAACAAGATGGCTGTTCACCGGATACAGGCCGATATGAGTTATTTTAGTTCTTCATAATTTTACATATATCATTACGCATTTTTATATTTGAGAACTTTCTGGTTTTTCTGAGGAGTCCATGGAAGGAAATATCCAATGTTTACATATAAATATTGATTGTTTCCTGTGAATGAAATAAATCTATAAAATGTGCTGAAGTTGTTTAGTTTTGGAAAAAAAAAGATTAGTCAGATGACTAAAACATTGGACTTCAGAATATAGCATACTTGTTATGATATATACGTTTTTTTTTTTTTTTTTAATTTTCTTCCTTTGAAGATTGTAACGTTGGGTATGGGGCAGCCAAACCAGCTGCCAACATTCCCCTACTTTTTATTGAAACCAGCCGAGAGCTCTTTTTAGTATCCTCGGTGTTCCCTTAAGTGCAATTGTTTGGATCTCTTTTGCACTTGGTTTACCAGGAATACTAGTTAGGTAGGATTTCAGGTTCTTCATAAGCCCTGTGGCACCTATAATAACTGGTATGATTGATATCCTTAAGATTCCAGTTTCTTTTCATACCATACATGCGACCTTGATATTTGGTCATGTGTGTATACACACACACACACACACACACTGTGTGTTTGGTTTGGTTTGGTAGCCACATCATCTTAGGTTTCATACAAAAGTTAAAATGTTGACTTTAGTTTGAACCTTTTGAAACGTGTAACTAACAAAAAAAAAAAAAAAAAAAAAAAAACTTGTACATATTGTCATCTGGGGCTTTAAGTAGATCCAACTCCTAGAGTGAATGCGGTATTGTGGTGATTGCAACTAGTGATAGGGAATAGACAAGTGGACGACCCCCGACACCCATCTCCCCCCCCACACCCTTTCTGGCCTCATGCCACATTTAAAAAGAATTAGTTGCCTGTTTTATATAATTTTAACCCTAAAATTCTGTAAAATTTGTGATTTTTCTTCTTAAATAAATATTGAAACGTGTAACTAACAAAGCAATCATATTCCACACTAATAATTTCCGGTAAAACAGATGAAACATGTGTCTGTGGGTAAAAATCTTGTAATATTCTTCATATTATTATTTTAAATATGGTATTAAAAATAATATTATGATATATGATACCAAAAAAATTATAAAATTAGGCTGTCTAAATTTAAATACATAATGCTAAAAAAAAAAAAGTTGTAGCTACCAGTTTGATTAATGCAAGATTGTTATCATTTTTTTTCTATCATTTTCATTGTTACTATAATCATCTTTTAAGACCAGCGTTAGCTCCAACCAGATTTTTTTCTCCGAATTGTTCATCTTTTATTTCAGTTTCATTATTAACTGCTATCTGTTGCGTTCTTTTCAAGTGAGAATTAGACAAATTAAAAGGTAAGTTATTCTGATTTTGAATTAATTCGTCTTTAATTCTATAATTCATTAAATATATTTAAAATATTTTATTTTCAAAATGGAATTCTTTTTACTTTGAAAGTCAGTGAATTTTTTTAAATAAAATTATTTCCTTCTTTAAAAATAATTTTTGAAAATGTAAAAACAAGGTAGATAAAATAAAACTATAATATACATATTTTTTATTCATTATTAATAAAAATTTAACTTTAAATCTTTCTTTCACTTGGTTCACTAGGTATATTTGACAGGTAGTCTTTAAAATTCATTTTTGCTTCTATAATTACTAGAATAATGAAGATCTTTCTAAAATTCTAGTTTCTTTTGATATCGTACATAAAACCTTGCTATTTCGTTATTTATGGAAATGTTTCTTCTAAAAGTTGTTTAAATTGTAAAAAGGTAAATAAAATTAAATTGCATAATTTATTTAAATTAATTTTCTTTGGTAAAACAAGATTCTATTTTTTAAAAGCGATTACAATATGAATCATCTGAAAAACTTGTTAAGAAAAACAATTTTAGAATTTACACTGTGGGATCAATTTAGCATATAAATCGGTACTTGTTTAGTTTAATCACAATATTAAAAAATGAAAAAAAAAAAAATTATATTGTACATACCCGCTATGGAATTAAGTTTGCATAAAAAAAATTCACTTAATTTGATCAAGTAGTTTTTTTTTTTTTACTAAGGAAAATTCAATTTTAATGAGATCGATCATATCCCACCATCTTGCCTATTTCATTGAGGAAGAGGAGAGGCGCCAAGGGAGATAACTCCAAATCACCACTTCAAGTTTGTCAAAATTTGATGAGATTATTTTGAAAAATTGACAGAAAAAATATCTAGATAAATATTTTAATTTTTTTTTTTTACTTATTTTACAGAGTTTCTCTGTTCTTTTTTAATCCCTTTTTCATTTGTTAATCCCTTTTTTGTTTAAAGGCACTCCCCTTCTCATCCGCGAAATGGCAGGATAAAATTGGGCTCATTAAAATTCAATTTTCCTCTATATATAAAAAAAAAAAAAAACTACTTGATAAAATTAAGTGATATATATATATATATATATATATATATATATATATATATATATATATATATATATATATATATATATATATATATATATATTTAATGAGAACTTAATTCCATAATGGGTACATAATATTTTTTCAATATTTTCATTTCTTAATATCTTAATCTGATACATTGGCATAAATCCAACATAGACGTTTTGACAGAGATAGATGAAGAAAGTAAAGTCTTTTTGTGATTGATATAAAAATAATTTATTTAAAACTATTCAAATATTTGAATAAAAAAAAATGTTCCCATCTTAAGAAGCATCATATATTTATGAATATTTAGAATATAAATTGAAACCAAAATTATTGATACAATTTTTTAAATAAAATCATTTATTTTTATTTTTTATAAACGGAAACTTTTAATATTTAAAAATATCTTTGGAACAAGACTTTTTTTCCTTTTCCTCATTGTGTTGGTATTAGTTCATGAGGGGAATTGTCTCTTGTTGAGATGGAAAATGCCCGGAAACGTCCAAGTTAAATCTGGGCAATGTGTTACAAATAATTATCGGTGTTGTAATAAATTTAATAAGATTTTTTCAAAATATAAGAAAAAAAAAAGGCCCCATGTTCCAATCTTATTTAATTTGAGGTTTTTCTGATTTTTTTTTTGGGGGGGGGGTTAAAATTACTCCTGTTTCCAACTGGGCGTTTTTGATTTTATGATCCCACTACCAAGTTCGCATAGTCCTTCCTTTTCCCCCCCCACAAAAAAAAAAAAAAAAAAAAAAAAAAAATTTCTTAATTCTACCATTAACCTTGAGTCCGGGTGGAAACGCTCCTCTTCCCAAAATATGTACAAAAAAAAAAAAAAAAGCTTGAAACTCAGTTTCAATACGAGAATGATTTTAGAAAAATACTTTTTTGTTATTATTTTGTATTTTCAAAATGTCTTACTGCAGTTTTCCTTGTTCACAAAAAAAAAAAAAATAAATAAAATACACAATCACCACTACTAAAAAGAAATAATCTTGTTTTACATTTCCAGGGTATTTTCCCCCCTCAACCCCCAAATCAACGGATATTAGACCATTCCTGTAATGACCGGTTCCTGTTGCTGACTTTTCAATCTTACCCTCTGACCTTAGTGTCACATTTCTTGCGGTGGGAGAGAAATAAATACCGAGTATCCATAGGCCACAAAATTTATGAGGAAAGTGTTAAAAGATGAGTGACAAGTTGCTGATATAAAAATGAAAAAAAAAAATGCAATTCCTGATTCAATGACCCATTTTCAAACATATGTAAATACTATTGCATGATCATTATTTTTCATCTTTTGTTTTTAGAATATTAATTAAAAAAAATTTATTTTTAATTTGCAGTATGAGAGATCAAGGTTGTCACATGTTTTATGAAATTAAGGTTCAAAATGAATTAAAAATTAGTAAAATGGAATATTATTTTGCCTTTTTTTTTATAGTGATACACTAATATATTTCAAGTAAAATTGAACTCTAAATAATTGATTTCAATATTTCATTTTTTGAGGTGTGAAAAGTGAGCATTGCATCATTTAAAATAGTAAAATTGCACTGATGGACAATTTTTAAAGTATCATCAAATAAAACTGAATTAAATGACAGTAAATATGAGCATTCAATATAATTCTATATATAATGACTAATGTGCCTATTTTTTTAAAACAATTCCAACTGCAACTTACTTCATTATGATAAAAATGCTATGTCCAAATTTGGTGGCAGATATAAAGTACTAAATGTTATTATAAACATATACCAATTTCAAAATCATATATCACAAAATCTATTAAAAGATCTGGAATATTGCATGCCTAATCAATACATATTGTAAAATTCTATATCCAAATGTCAGCTTTTTATATGATGTACTTCTTAAATAGTATCCTCAAGAAAATGTAATAATTTTATGTAGTATTTTTCACTTTGTTTACCATGGCAATGTCATTAAGTAAACAAAAGTGTTCAACATCAATTTAATTTTAATAAAAGTAAGAACTGCATGTTATCAACAACAGAGTTCTTTATACAATTAGAACTTCTCTGTAATTCTGTTGAATTCTTCGCTTGGCACTGATCACATTGATCCATTTGAGCTGGTTCCCTCAACGCCTTCCCCAGTCAAACACATATAGAGAAAAAACTTCAGTTGTCCTTCTTCAATGCTTGTGGCATAAATCACTTGTTTTGTATTGTTTATTAAATTGTTAGGTGAAAGTACAGACTAGTTAGAAAAACACCTCTCCTAAAACAAACAAATTATTCTTGAACCTCTGTAAATGTTTCATGTTTTTAAATTTTGTTTATGCAATCCTACTGTGAAAAAAAAAAACAAAACAAACTTTCTGAAAAAAAAAAAAAATAAATAAATTCTTAAACCTCTAAACGTTTCATGTTTTTAAAAATTCTATTTTGCAACATTGACAAACTAAAATTATATTTTGATACCTAAATCACTCATTGAAAAGAAATTATATTTTTATACATATGTTTAGAGTTTCATATATTTTTGTGTTATTTCGTTATATATTTTTTAGCGTTATTGTAAACATTACTACAATATTATCCCATTGACTACTGTACACTCTATAACCTTATCCTCGAGTGACCTCCAGGCCTTGATAAGTAGTGACTCCTATGTAAAAATAATAAAATATTAAGAAATAGGTTTCCAAAAAGTTCTCTGCATAAGTACTATTGTTTTTTTTATTGTTTTAACATCTTTATGCCATCTATAAATATAAAAGTGAAAATGTATGTATGTACGTATGTATGTATGTGTGTTCGCTTTTTCTGTGTGTATTCAAAAGGCTTCTTTCAGAGAAGCGGTCGCTCACTTCACAACTTTTTAAAACTTTTTATATCACATTTAAATCGTAATATCTCACAGTTAACAACGAAGCTCGCCTGTCTATTTAATTTGCTCGATTTCGGGAAGATAAATATTCAATATTTGTCGCTCGCCGCATGTGGGTTAGTCTTTTTCCTATAACATTTTGGGGGAAAAAAGCGTTAAGCAGTAAATGAAATCCCGCAGTCAAACTTGACCTCATTAACTCATTAAAACAAGCACCTGCTAAATCCAAGTAATTAAATAAATTCAAACGTGTTTCCGTAAGCATGTCGCGATGGGGCAATGGTTAACGTGGCACTTTTTTTTTCACCACTTTGCCTCAACGGTTCGGGTTCGATCCTCATACTTACTTTTTTTTTTAACCACCCCCCACACCTCCAAACACCCGGGGAACGCCGGGTACCCCTCGCTAGTCTATATTTATAAAAGCGAAAATGTATGTATGTATGTGTGTATGTTTGTGTGTCTGCTAAAAACTTTCGACAGACACAACGAAAATTCACAAACTTGGTATCATATCGAAGCCCCATCCTTCGCTTGAAAAATATTGAAAAATTAGCTAAAAACGTTAATTTTTTCACCCCGAAATTGACAATTTTCGACGGGGGGGGGGGGGGGGGTCAACAAAAACGGTCTTCTCGTGACGACGAGCAATTCTACGCATGTGCCAGATGACGTCATGACCTGATTTATGATTTACTTTAAATAGTTGAAAAACTGAACAAATTTCATGTACGTCGCGTTAGCGACGTTGATTAGCGTGTTGGTTCATTATCTAAACGTTTTGGGTTCGAATCCTGGTGTGAGATGTCTTTCTTTTTTTTTTCGATTTTTTAAATTTAAATATTGAACCAGTGTTATTTAAGCCATTTTTTATGTAACGTTCGTTTTTCTGTTTTTTTTTTTTTTTTTTACTTCGCTTATCCACCCCCGACCACACACCCAAAAACACCCGGGTACCCACCGATTTTTTAAATTTTAATATCGAAACAGGCTTATTTAAGCCATTTTTCACGTGTTTGTTTTTCTGTTTTCATCGTTCGTTTGCCTTACGTTAGTTTTTTTGTGCTTTTTTCGAGGTTTTGATTACCCTCTCTTCCCCCGCTTAATTAAAATGTTGTTTTCTTTTTTTACTTCGCTTATAAAAAACAAACCTGGTCATTGACGTCGTCGTAACGCTCGACGACTTCCGGGCGCGCACCTGTCGATTTGGTTCTTACTTAAATAAATTCTAACATCTTTCAGTAACTCATTCTGGCTGGCCGATTTTATTTTCAAACTTCGCTTCAGGGCTTCAGGTTCGATCCTACCAACTTTTACCCCCCCCCCCGTTTCTTTTTTATTTAACACCACATACACCTACAGACACTCGGGCAACGCCGGATACCCCTGCTAGTACTCTATAAAAGGTATTTGATATGTCAAGAGCAATTGCCCTAGAAAAGAAAGCTTCATCAAGATTCACTAATCCTATGAGATATAACTGTAAGCACATCTGCTGTAGATCTAGCAGAATGGAAACCATATTGCATGTTACTAGGAAGGTTATTTTTGCTGAGGTGGTTTACTACTTCTTCATTTAACATGGATTCCAACAACTTACTCATGACACACAGGAGACTTATTGGAACCGACCAATAAGTCTCCTGTGCATCATGAGTAAGAGGAAGATGCCTGATCACCAGAATTCTTAAATACAGGGCATACTGATGAGGTTTTCCAGGGTGTTGGGAAGCAATTCTCCTTAAGATAATGCTTAAACAGCCTTGTAAGTAGGTTAAAGCTTTTCTAGCACTATAATTGGAATGCCATCAAGGCCAGTTGCTTTACTGGAATCAAGGTTTTTGATTAGCTTGATAACATCATGCACAGATATTTGTATGTTGCATAGCATGTTTTCTGATACAAGAGGAAATTCGGTGGATTGACGGCCTTGGTCGCATAAGGTATAATTAGTTGCAAAGTTCTTGGCAAAGAGTTTGGCTTTGTTTGATGCGGAGATTACTTTAGATCTATTGATGATGGTTGGGATTGAGCACATGCTTCTGTTCAGGATCCTGTTTGCCAAAACTGGTGGTAACCAAGCTGCTGCTCAGCTACTTTGGATTTAACGAACTGAGCATACAACTCTCTTGCATTCTTTATTACTCTTTTACAGTGGTCGCTGGCAGTCCTAGAATCGGCTTCAGTCTCAACACAACCTCCTGTTTTTCCTTTGATCCTTTTTCTATACAGGCAATACTATCTTTTAAAAAATTTCTTCTCTGTATAATATGTGTCTTTACTCACCTCTTCTGATGAGAAGCATTTGGCTTCGAAATGCCATGGCCTGAAGACATTTCCCTATCCCAAAATATTGTAGTCCCTTTTGAACTGATAGCATAATATAATTTAATTGTAAAGCGCTAATCTTTGCACCTCAATTCATTCCATTAGCTAGACCAACGTGGGTTGCTTGAAGAACACCAAGTGCATCTATCTATCCGTGTGGTATGTAACTTCTTTATGTAGATCTAGTCCCACCATTTCTTTTGATTTCTTTGCTTTATATTCCCTTACATATTCAAGTAATTATCATTAATATCCTATTCATTTATTTTAAAACAAATTAGTTGCTAGAGCAGATTGATTCTCTCACAGTACTTGAAAGATACAATTTCTTGTGAATATAAGAGGGGAATCTATTTCTAATCCTACGCTTATTTATGTAGAATAGAGAAAAACTTTAAAGTAAGATAATCACTATCCTCATTCATGCGGGGGCGCAAAAATACTTAGTGTAGAAACCAAGCACATGGTTACCCCTCTCAGTGTGATGGACCCGTAGATCTTGTCAGATCATCCATCTAAGAGAAAGAAAGCTGATAATAAAACTGGCGAAGGGAAGCCTCCTCAGTCATGGTCGACAACCTTTCTTGAACTGGTGACTCGAACAAATTCCTGGTTTGCAAACCTAACTTGCTTAAGGAGTAGATAGGCTCTGCCTATCGCCGGCTTTCACACTTCTTCTTTGTCTATTAGCCAGGCCAGAGGTACAATAACAGGGACTCACCAGAACCACCTTATGCTCGGCCTTGTTTTCTGACTAGGACATTGAATGCCGTTCCTCTATTCCCTATTTTAAATTTCATTCTTTTTCTCAGTAACTGAGAAAGTTAGCTTTGCTTGCATGTCACTTGTATTCACATGACTTATTTGGACCGGTCTTGTCTGAGAGGTTGAGAGAAACTGATTGACAGTTTGTCTGGTTGCTGTTTCCGACTGACAGTACAGGAGCCCTAATTCTTTGGTAATGTTTAGACTAACTGCTCTGTCATCATTTGTATAATATCAGGATAGTTGTAGTGCCATGCCGTGCATAGAAAGGGATCCTGCTGCTATATCTGGTGGGCTTTCACGAGACCACAACTTCTAGACAGGACTCGGCTAATGGGCTACTGTGTGCATACTTGGTGTCAAAACCGGCCCACTTTGCTCAACACCTGACATTAAACAAAAACGAAATTAAATGACAACCCAAACAAAACTCACGATAAAACCAAACAACCATCCAAACAAAACCAATTCGCTTCCGCCCTTGAAGCTCGCTTCCACAAATATTTGTGGGGTTAGAGGTAATATAAATGATGTAGAATCTTACTTTTTAGTAAACTTCCCGGATATCTTAGCATTGAGTGAAACAAACTCACACTGTTTGATCCCCTCTAACTACTTTAACATAACTGGATACATCCCTCTTTGCTGTAAGGACTCGGATAAATATATGCACAGGCTTGGCGTAACACCCTCCCTTAAACTAGAGAGAAAAATCCTGAATCGGATGACCAGGCTTTTATGTGCTTTCGACTAACATTTTATCACTGCGTTAGTTACTTATATTTTCTCTACCATTTTACCTCAAGTCAGGATTGTACCCTAATCCGTCATGTCTCTGATAATATAGATGCAGCACTCTTCTTGGATAGTAATGCCCAAATACATGTGTTTGATGACTTTAATGTCCACCATAAAAATTAGCTTGGTTTCTCAGGTTACACAGATGCAGCTGGACACTCTACTAATAACTTCTCTATAGCCCATTCCCTCACACAGATAGTAATGTTTCCAACCCGCCTACCAGATGGTGAACCTCAGCAGGCTTCACTTCTAGACCTATTCCTCACCACAGTACCTGAGAATTGTGCGACTAATGCCCACAGTCCACTTGGAAATGCAGACCACCTAGTGGTATCAGTTAACATTACATTTAAATCCCAACCTCAAGGTGAGAAACCATTGCTCAAAACAACAAGGTACTACAACAGGGCTGACTGGGAAACGATTAGAGAACACATCTAAGATGCCCCATGGACCGATATTTTCTCGGTTCCTGCTGAATAAGAAAACTGAATGGTACAAAGCGAACATTGAAGCACACGTTCCCACACAGAAGTAATATTATAGCAAGCCCCACTCACCTCTATGGTTCACTACAGATTGTGCAGCTGCCATTGCACAAAGACAGCATGCATTCTGCCGGTTTGTACGTCATAAGTCAAATACAAATAGGCAAAAATTCGTAAATGCTAGAAATCATTGAGAGAGAAATAGCAAAAGCCAAAAGAAAGCATATTGAAATAATCAGGGAACACTATAGAATTGCAAAAGATAAGAATTTGTGATTTCTGGAAAATCAGTGTAATAAATAAATGGCAATCAGTAATTCGCCCACTGAGCAACAGCCAGAAGTTTGCATGCACGGCAATGGAGTAGGTGGAACTGCTTACCCGGTGATTCGCCTCCAACTCCACATTAGAGCCAACAAACAACTCCTTCCCAAATTTCCCTATGCAGACTGAAGCCACATTAGATGATGTAAAAATCACCCGTTCTCATGTCCGCAATATCATAAAAATCTTAGACACCTCAAAGGCCTGATCTCATCCCTGCTATACTAATTAAGAAATGTTCAGCTGAGCTAGCCCCTATACTTTCCAAGCTCTACAATAAATGCCTTGCCGAATCTTGCTTCCTTAATAGCTGGAAGATGGCCTCTGTGGTACCAGTGTACAGGAATTCTGGTGAAAGAACAGACCTTCTAAATTATCGCCCCATTAATATCTTCCCTCTCCTCGCTAAAATCTTTGAGACCTTAATTAATCAAGCACTAGTTCACCACCTCGCAAAAGCAAATCTTCTCTCTGACAAACAGCATTGATTCAGGCAATGTCGTTCCACTGCAGATATTTTAAAAATCATCTCTGTATGCATTTACCATGTACTGGATAAGGCGGGCAAAGCCAGGGCTGTAGCCCTTGATATATCTAAGGCCTTTGACAAGGTCTGACACAAAGGGCTGCTAATGAAAATTAAATCGTACATTATAACTGGACGTATACTAAATATAATTAGATCCATCTTAGACAATAGAAGCATATGGGTTTTCACTGATGGACATATATCCAACCAGCATAACATTAATGCGGAAGTGCCTCAGGGGTTGATCCTTGGACCATTATTATTCCTGATATTTATAAACGACCTGTGTCTGAGATGGGTATATTTGCTAATCATACAATGCTCTATAACATGCATGAGGGAAGAACGGATGTACATAAATCTAAGACAATGGCAGAATCGTTAGAAAATGACCTTCAGACCATTATGGAATGGGGCCGGAAATGGATGGTAACATTTAATGCTAGTAAAACTAAGTTGCTCACCTTTAACAATTACAAAACGCCTCTCCAATCGCCTATATCGATGACAAATAACACGCTACCTGAGAATTCTAACTTCAAACTCCTCGGCCTAATATTTGCAGGCAATATAAACTGGGACAAATACATAGAAGACATTGCAAAGAAGGTGGGTTCCCTCTATCAAGCTAGAAGACTATTCACACCTGAGAGTATCCTGTATGTCTACAAGGCCACCATTCGCCCACGCATGGAGTATTGTTGCCACATCTGGGCTGGTGCCTCTACCACTAGTCTCTCCCTCTTGGATAGGGTCCAAAAAAGAGTTGTCAATCTAATCGATCCCACTATCAACTAAGATCCAGCCCCTGTCCCATCGCCGCATTGTTGCATCTCTATACTTGTTTTACAAATATTTTAATGAAATGTGCTCTGATGAACTTATTGCAATTGTACCCCCTCGCCATACATATCCCCGACAAACCCGCTTAGCAATAAGATCTCACCCCTTCACTGTTGAGGTCCCTAGATGCCAGAAAGCTTTCTATTCTAATAATTTCTCCCCTCAAACAGTTACACTTTGGAATTCCCTTCCTGCTACCTGCTTCCCTGGTCGTACTTATATGCAAAAGTTAAAATGTTACATAAACCAACATCTTGTTAATCTTTCCACAACATGGTCCCAAATAGTAGCCTTTTACGCCCAAGTGGTGATACGCCTTGTTAGGGGTAGACATGAGTAAATAAATAAATAAAGCCGGTTGAGTGTATATGTGAGAATATTTATCATACAAGTGAATGTTAAACGTCGAAAATGATATACATGAAAAGTAATTATAAAATGCTGAATATGTGTGGGAGGCTGGTATATGGATCTGCAGAATAGATTTTCACATAGGGTCAAGGAGTCGGGAGTCGGAGTCGCAGATATCAAAGGAGTCAGAGTCAAAGTCAGTATCCTAGGAATTCTAGGAGTCTGAGTCGGACTTTTACCATCCGACTCCGCAACCCTGTTTACAACTACTCACAAGTGGTGATGACCCATTTTAGTGGTGGAAGTAGACACAGGAGACCTTACCACTGCTGAGTAAACTGGTTTCAAAATATTTAAGCGTACCAGCTTCATCTTAGAGAGTGAGAGGCTCTTTAGTACAGATGGTAATGTGTATGAACCTATGAAGAACAGGCTGCATCATGAGAATAGAGAAAGTCCAATGTTTCTACATTAAAACTTAAAAGTATTCAACTTTAAATACTGAGGAAACTATGAGAGAAGAGGAGACGGGCAGCAAGAATAGAAGAGGAAGTAGAGCCGCAGCAGATGCAGAACTTTAGCTTATAATTATTCACTTAAAGAATTACAATTTTTATTTTGTAGTTGGTTTGTAATTTCTTTTGCTTATCTGTTTCATTTAAGAATTAGAAATTGTATTTTGTAATTTTATTTAATAAAGACAAAACGCCATAATAGTGGCCACACACTTAACAAATGTTAAGTTAAATTATCAGTTACTATGTTAATTTATCAAAGCTATCTGATGAGTCACTTGGCAGTGATAAAATGATTTAAATTTAATAAGAAAGAGAAAAGTAAATAATCGGCCGATTAATCAACAAATTTTGCTGATTACTGATTAATCGGCAAAGTGGCCGATTAGGCTGATTACCTGCCAATTAATCGGTACATCCTAGTAAACCTAGTACATTCAATATATATTTTTTTAATATTTTCATTTTTTAATGTCTTGATTAAACTAAACAAATACCTTCGTATATATTATTAGATAGTCGTGATTTCAAAAGTAAAAAAAAAGTATTCGAGTGCCATCAGCTAGAATTGAAACTGAAAGCAAAACTGTAGCATTCAAAGCTGGTGACGTTACCACTGTACCAACGTGACAAGCATATGAACTGATTAAAAATAAGCTAAGATTAATGTACAAAATGTATAACGATTTTTCAATTTTGGCACCTTTTTGGCCTGTTAAAAACTATTTTAACTGGCTAAAAACCCATAAAAGAACGGTTCCTTAAAAAATCCAATCGTTTGAGGTCCCTAGTGCCACTCTCTAAAAGTCTCTGAAGAGATAGAGTTTGAAAATATGGAGACAGACATAGTGAGTTTTATAAATTACATTATGTAGTATGCTCCCAAAACAATAAGAAGCAAACTATATTACTAGCATGTTAAGCCATGGTCTTTTCTTCTATCTTCATTTTGTGTCACTCTTTTTTTTCCTTCTCTTCCTAAAAGCAATAAAAGTGAAAAAGAGAAATCACATAGAACCATTGTCTACAAGCAAGTGTCTGTAAAACCAGGTCATACAACCAGTTTTGACAAATTGTATTTGAAAGAGTAAAGCCTAAAATTAATTTCTAAAACAAAACAAAACAAAAAAATATTTGTACACATGAAAACAAAATGATAAATTCAGCTAAATTTTGAAGTTAAATAAATTCATTGTAAAAATCCGTTGAAAGATAAATATTAGTTTTTTTGGTCTATTTCAAAGATGATTAGTAAAGTAAATCCTAAGATATTGAAGTAAATAAAAAAATACCCTGTTTGTACAAAAAGAATAACTTAATTAGCCCCCAAAAATGAGAGATTCTAGCTTCACTTAAGCAAACCCAAATAAAGTTGTTTAAGCATGGATTCTACGAAAGCCTAAGTTGCCAGGCTGCCTGGAAATTATGTCTCGTAGTTGGAGGGAGGGAGGCAGGGAGTGCTGGCTGGCTTTCTTTTTTTTTTTTTTTCCCCCTCTCCAGCCATGCATCCATACATTTCTATCGTGAACATTTGTATAATTTTTATCATTTTTTAATTTAAGTATTTTTTTTTAGTTTCTGCTTTTAAATTAATTTTTTTCTTTTCCAGATTATATAAAAATTATGTTACGCTGAAAGTTTCACAATCATTCAAGCGAGGAAAATATGAGAATCTTACATATAAAAATTATGTGAAATATGTAATCTAAAATAAAAAGTAGAAATATGTTTTGCAATTGTAATTTGTGTGAAATTATTAAATAAACAATTTAATTCAATGATAATATCGGTAGTTTGAGAAATTAATTTTTCTTCAAGTTATATTAAATTCATTAATGCGGACTTTAGGGGCTTTGATTTATTATGTTCTTTTTTTCTTATTAAATTCTTTTTTCGTTTTTTATTGTTACAATTTACAATACTTTATTTTCATAAAAATAAACAAAAATAAATTCTTCATTTTTTTTTTTACAATTGAAAATCATAAATTTAATAAAGGTGTTTTTTGTTTAAACAAAATAATACATTTCCACTAACATTCAAATAATAATGGGTTCATTATATTCTGTGATCATTATTTGATAAATATTGAAAATTTCATTAAAATTGGTTAATTTTCTGATTTTTGGTGAATTTTTAAGTAAAAGGAGGAGGGATCAAAATATTTATACATATTCAGCATCGGCTATTCCTTATGCATATCTATTTAATAATGAAAAAAAAAAAAAAAAACTGCATGTCAGTCCATCTAAATTAAAATTGGTTGCTTCTTGCTGTTAATAAGAATCCCAGGTTGCTCAATTGATGTGCCTAAATATCACATGAATAGAGAATCAGCAGGAGCAGTTGTTGTGCCTTGCTGTATATTGTACATTTGTCGTGCCTTAATTTATCATACATCATTATTAAAACCTGTCACATGACCAATTTACTTGTCTGGAGTCATTCATTAGTTTATAGTGAAATATTCAGAGTTTATACACCATGACATTCACTCACTCATTTCTTCAGAAACTCCAATCCCAAGAGGTTAGTGTCCTTCTCCTGAAGATTCTTAATTGTATTATGAGGCCACCCAGCCCATCACTTGATCCCTGGGGATGAATTTATAATTACAAAGTATTCTAGTCTTCATTCAGAACCCCCTCTCCCTTGTGAGCTATCAAAACCAATGTGAGCTCGGAATAAAAAAACAAAAAAACAAACAAAAAAAAAACAGCAAACAAACAGTAAACAAAAGTTGCAAACAAACTATGCAAAGATGCAAGATAACCAACATCATCTTGATATGGTCCCATTGCAATGGCTACATACACACAGCGTTTGCTTACTAAATGCTATCTGCAATTTGGACTTTCTGTACAATGGTTTATCAGGGTAAGCCAACATGAGGATGCTTCACTCTTTAAATAAATCCTGACCAAATATTCAAAATAAAACGGAATTTGACAGCCAAATAAGATCTCCTCAAAATGGTTATACACTGGTTCATATGAGGAATGGTGTATTTGCTCATAGTGATGTTATCACAAGTACCTTATATATTTGTGTATAAGTCGATGAGCATTTTAAGACCAAAAAGACCTGTGTATAAGTTGACTGTAGATTCTAGACAAGTTAAATAGTTCGTCTCATGGCTCTTTCTTGCACAGATAATTTCCTTTTTGATGTTTTTTTTTGTAAGACATATCGCTTCTTGGCATCCGTGAGCGATAATATGTACATTTACGCATATGTGATCTATTCGATTTTCTTATACAGAAGCAACCTAAATTGCAGGAGCCGTAATATAGCGTAATAATGTGAACGCATGTGTTAAGTACCATTAAATGGTTTCATTAAATAGTTGTCATCAAATTATTAAAACTTGTCGAACTTGGGGGAGAATGACATATCGTAAACACTACATTTCCTAACCTACTAAAAAAGACGTCATCATCACCGAATACATCATATTGAACTTAAGCCTATAGCCATGTCTAGAGAGTGAACATTGCGAGAACCATTCCAATTATTATTCAGCAAATGAAAAACTGTGCTTGTGCTTACATGCTGGCAAACACACTGCAGTGGGATTCGGAAAGAGTGCGATTAATTACTAGGATTACCGGTATATACCGAGTGCACAAACAAAATGTTATGATTGAGCGCCGAGTCACTCTTTAACAACATTTCCAAAAACATTACCTATGTATAAGTTGACCCCCTAAAAATAACCTTAAAATCATCTCCCAGAAATTCGACCTATACGCAAGTATATATGGCAATAACAGAAAGCTAGATACTTCACCAGGCCAAATGAATTATGATTCTGGAATCCAGCAAAACCAAGAAAGACTACAAGAAAAATAAAATATAAGACAATGATGAGAAGAAAATTAATATTCTTCACTGTTTTACGTACTCAAGGTTTGTGAAGCAGAGAATGACAGGAAATAAATATAAGAATATTTATGGATCTCAAAATAATCAAATGTAAGGGACCCTTTGAGTTCTGAGAACTAAAGTTTTTAAAAAGTGAGGAACACACACATCGGCACACACACACACACATACACACATCGGCACTCACACAAATGAACATTTAAAGGAAATTATACAAAAGTATGTTCATCTTAATTATGGCATTTCATTTCTCTGTCACTAATACCTTGTTCTTCCTACTTGTACTCTTTTGATAGCACTTGCATAATATTTGCATTGTGAATGAGTAGTAGTAGTAGTAGTAGTAGTAGTAGTAGTGCCCACCATGAGAAAGTAATATAATCTCTGAAGGAACAAATAAATGTGTGGCCTAAGAAAATTTTAGATTCAATCAGACAACGAAGGATATAAATAGATCAACTAATAAAATATTAAAGTCGAGGTGGTTGGTGGCAGGGAGGGGGGGGATTACAGATTGAACATAAGTGTTGATTTAAAATAATATTTTATCTTAGTCAAATAATAGACTAAAAGGATTATGCACTCAATATTGACCTTAGAAAATGTACTAATACAAACTTCATGACTTAAAAAATATCTACAATTAATCAAAATTCAAAAGAATTCATTTTTTTTTAGAACTCAATTCTCTAATTTGTTGCTCTCTTCAGATTTCATAGCTGTCTTTAAATTGACTCATTTTTTAGATGGATATTTGCTTAATCTTGGGATAAAAATCTATTTCTGATGAGCAACTACTATGCAGCTGACCATTTGCTGCAGAGTCAGAAATTATTGAGAAACTGTTAAAGAATGAGGTTGATTGAAAAAAAAAAAAGTCAGGAGTTTATTTTTTTTTCAGTTGATTCCTTATGAATGAAATGAATAAATGCAAAAGTTTTTTTCCATTTATCACACCTTTATCACCATCAAAACCGGTTAGTGTTATCTATCTATTAATACGATAGAGTTTATGTTATTTTCTGTGTCACGCTTACACCCGGGTCGTTTAATTGTTATGTACTTCCATTTCTTGTAATAAATAATTTTATCAAGAATTCTTCATAAGTTTTGATTTTGGTTTCAATTATGGCTAAAGGAACTCAAGTTTTTATATATATATATATATATAACTACTTCATTTACTCACACAAATTTAATATACGAAAGTATAGATTTATGCGTAAACTTTAAGTATTTACATCAAAAGTGCTCAATACGTAGGTAGAGCTAGTTAGTAATTTATAAAATATATATATATATATATATATATATATATATATATATATATATATATATATAGATAGATAGATATATTTTTTTCATAAGTTTTTATTTCAGGTTTGATTCAAGCTAATGCACCCAAGTCATATGGATATATTTTTTTTATTTTGGAAATCGCAACATTATAATATATAAAAATCGGTAGAACATTGAATCTTTAATAATATATACAAAATCTGCAAGAATTAAAATAAGCATACTTTACAACTGGACTTTGCCGGGTGTTCGTGCAAGCTTAGATAAATACTTTTGCAGTTTTAACAAAAAAGCTACAATAATATTAGAGCGTCTCCATTTACACTGAACATCTACAGAATGGCAACATCAATATATTACATATGAGTCCTCTGTGGAATTTCCACAGGTCCCGCTAATTTTAATTATTGATATAACAGTGTTTTGAAATACTCTCCATATATAGTACTGATGAATGATCCAGAGAATCATTTAATTGCCTACCTTTTTTTACATAAGATTAAATTTTTAATAAATTAATGTTTTCTGCTATACATTTGTAATTTTACTGCCCTATTTTGTGTTTTTATATATGTGCAACAGTTTCATCAATATCTACAGTAATTAATTAAAATGATTCAATTTAAAAAAAAAATAGATAATTTACTAAAAACATTTTCTTGTGGCATCGCTCACTAAAATTCTTATCAACAGGCAAAAGTGAGAGAAAAAAAAGGAAAAGAAAACGAGTGATTGTCTAACTGCCCGTCTTACTTGCTCTTTCTTTCTCTCTCTCTCTCTCTCTCTCTCTCTCTCTCTCACACTCTTTTCTTAACCTTCTTCCTCAATTAATGACAATATTTTTCCTCAGGCGAATTTATTTCTTCTTTCTTTTGATTTCATTAGAGTTTTATTTTAAAAAAAAATTGTATACACGTTACCAAGATGTTAATGTTTATCTATATAGGTGCGAGTGTGAAATTGAGGCAGACAAGAAAAGATGTCATAATATGTGAAAAGCATAGTGGAATAACAGAAGTGCATTGTGGTCCATCTGCTTAAGATAATAATCAATAAAAATGATACAATACATCTTCAATTTTTGACAAATGTTTACTGAAAAAGAGTAGTCATTTAAAACTAGGATGTGTACACAATGGCAGTTATGAAATTATTTTGCTATTAAATACATAACACTTTTTTTCTCTGCATACAAATACATAAAACTTTTTTCACCGGTTAATATCCAAATATTAGTTATTAAATTAGTACCCAGCGATTTGGTATCAGAGCTTACAACTGTGAGAGTGAATGTTCCTCCACCTTCTTTTATTTATCTAGATATACAAAACCGAAAATGTGTGTATGTATGTTTGTATGTATGTATACATGTGTGTCCACTAAAAACTTTCGACAGACAGAACAAAAATTCACAAACTTGGTATCATATTAAAGCTCCATCCTTCGCTCAAAAAATAGGCCAAAAACGTTCATTTTTTCACCCCGAAATCGACAATTTTCGACAGGGGGGGGGGTCAACAAAAACGGCCCTCTCGTGACAACGACCGGTTCTACGCATGCGTCAGATGACGTCATGACCTGATTTACTTTAAATAGTTTAAAAACTGATTACATTTCATGTACGTCACGTTAGTTCAGTTGGTTAGTGTTGATTCGTTATCTAAACGTTTTGGGTTCGAATCCTGGTGTGAGATGACTTCTTTTTTTTTTTTTTTTTCGATTTTTTAAATTTAAATATTGAACCAGTGTTATTTAAGCCATTTTTCACGTAACGTTCATTTTTCTGGGTTTTTTTTTTTTTTTTACTTCGCTTATCCACCCCGACCACACACCAAAAAACAAGTTTTAACGTTGTTTTCTTTTTTTACTTCGCTTATAACAATGCTTATGTCATCGTCGTCGTCGTAATGCTCGACGACTTCTATGCGTGCACCTGTTAATTTGGTTCTTACTTAAATAAATTCAAACATCTTTCAGTAACTCATTCTGGCTGGCCGACTAAATATCAAAATCAATAAAATCGATTGAAAATTTTTTTTTTTTAACAACACAGAGCAATATTTGTCCTATCTGACTAATAAAACAATTTTCAATTTTCTTATCTACCTTTTGTCAAAGCTATTAATGCCAATCAAATAGGGGAACTTGTCTTTACATATACGCACATACAATATTAATATGGCAAAGAGATCCACATCTAAATATTATTTTTGTTAATTATAAACTTACAAATTAATAGAAATCCACTGTTTAGAAGCATGGAGAAAATGAAATTCAAAACAATTCAGGCACGTGCAATATTTTTTTAATCTTTTTAAATAGACATTCATTTATTTAAAGTTTTTAATTTTCGGCTTATAACAAAGCTCTCATCAGGAATTTTGTTTTTAGACAATACATTTTTTGACAAATAGAGACTGCGTCGGACTACACCATGACGAGTAAGAAAAAAAATGTATTGTCTAAAAAACAAACAAAAAACATCCTGATGAGGGTTTTTTTTTTATATAAGCCGAAAATTAGAAACTTGAAATAAATTAATTTTTATTTAAAATACAAAAAATATCACACGTATCTGATCTTCTAACCGTCATGTTAGTAATCTTACAACTTGTTGCTTATAATCCAGATAATTGAAAACAGAATCAGTATTAAAAAATTTAGTATGCATCTAACATAAAGCATGTCTCATCTTTATTTATTAAAATTGAAGCAATTTAATTATTTTTTTAAATAAATGGTTTGTCTTTGCATCATAAATATAACTGGCATCAAGAAAACAAATGTCACTTTTATTTATTTATTTTTTTTTAATGTATTTAAAGTTGTACTATTTTAGTTGATGGATTTTGGAAAAATTCATTTCAAAATGAGCAAAGTTGGAATTTTTACATTGACAACATCAAATTAATCATCAATCAGATAATTCATCACTCGTCATCTTTACTAAACGGACAAGTTTTAGACTTGTCTTCGTAAGAAACTTATAAATGAAATGTTTATTATTCAAAATTTTTGTTTCAAGCAAATTTGTGCGATTATTTTAACCATCATCCTAACTAGTTCTAATTTATTTTGTAGATCTGTTATTATCATATTTGGAAAAATAAAAAGATTATTTCAACTTTCCAATCATATGAGTTTATTCACAACCTATCAAGCAAACATGACGCAGATTGCAGGAAAGATCCAGATAAAATATATTTTTTGCTATTATACAATATTCTAAATCGACTACAGCAAGTCTAATTTAACTTAATTTCTCAAATCCTATCTTAGAAAATGTATGTGATGAAGAAGAAGAAAAAAAGCAGCATGGTCGAGAGAGAGAGAGAGAGAGAGAGAGAGAAATGAAAGACTCCCGTGAAATGCTGCTTATGTATAGTCAGTAATAAATGTAGTAATCTTCTATATTAATAAAATAACAATTTTCCCCTCTACAAAAAGACATTAGCTTTGCAAACACAACCACCACATATAAATCAATATGGTCCCACTACTAGCCAATATCTGATGGTTTTGCGATTATTACTAGTCACCTTCATTTATTATCACAAATTATTATATTAATTCAATATTAATTAGGAGAGTCACTTTCATAAACATGTCATCTTCACAGGTGGTAGCACAATAATTACTCATTATTTTCTCCTCTTCCTCTCCTCAACATGACTGGGAAGATTAATACATTTGCTACATCTTTTCCCAACAGTGCGGTCCATCTTTGCTTCTTTTGCAAATACAGTAAAACCCCGGGATACAGTGGGCCTAGGATACGTTTTTTTTCAGGTTATGATGTGGAATACGATGTTTTTCCAGCCCCTGCTTACGGTTTTTGCCCCCCCCCTTACAGTGCTATTTATAATGTTATTTGATTCTATACATGTGTATTATATACTGTACTGTATTTTGTTACTAATTTTTAATGTTATATCCCGGGGTTCTGCTGTACATTGGACATTAGTTCTGTTTTTATTTTTTAAAATACTGATCCTTCCTTCCACAAACTCTGGGCAATTTCATTGACTGTCCGTTTGTATTTCTTGGATTACAGGAATATTAGTTGAAGGTATTTTCCAAATGGCTAACAACTAAACAAGATGGCGTCAGCTAACAAACAAAACAAATTCAGCTGTTTCTTTCCTTCTGATTAACAAGGCCACCTTTATCAAAGATGATCAACGCCACTTGCCAATGTGTTTGAAAGTTAGGTTCTCCCTTTATGCACAATTACCATTCATCTTTCAGCATTTAGGTCTGATATACAAACTCTCTTTCAGTAAGCAAATATACAAAATATAATAAATTAACAGTTTACTTATTAGAGAGGAAAATTATTTTGCAGGTAACTTTGTCTCAAAATAGCCATATCCATATATTTTATGCTTTAAGGTTAAGAAAATATCACTCTCCAAAAAAGAACACTCTGAATAGAAGCAATAATACCTGTGCACCTTCACAAATCAGGGAACGTCATAACACAGGCAATAAGCCAATCACTCCAAGAATGAAGGAGATAGTTTCCGATGGCATACAATAATATTGCAAGGTTCATGTTTATGCGAGCCATCCATAAAAAACAAAATATGCCATAAAATCCTCTTACGATTTAGTAGATAAATTCCCATAGCAATATATATATAAATTCCCATAGCAATATATATATATAAATTCCCATAGCAATATATATATATATAAATTCCCATAGCAATATATATATATATAAATTCCCATAGCAATATATATATATATAAATTCCCATAGCAATATATATATATATAAATTCCCATAGCAATATATATATATATAAATTCCCATAGCAATATATATATAAATTCCCATAGCAATATATATATATATAAATTCCCATAGCTATATATATATAAATTCCCATAGCTATATATATATAAATTCCCATAGCTATATATATAAATTCCCATAGCTATATATATAAATTCCCATAGCAATATATATATATATATATATATATATATATATATATATATATATATATATATATATATATATAAATTCCCATAGCAATATATATATATATATATAAATTCCCATAGCAATATATAAATAAATTCCCATAGCAATATATAAATAAATTCCCGTAGCAATATATATATTCTTAAAGAACATTTACAGTACTAAAGCTTAAATTAACAATAAAAAAAGAAGCTACGTAACAACCAGCAAAATAAAACCCAACGGAAATATGACATGGACAAACTTAAAGATCAAGAAACGATCTGGCCATGTGGCTTGCGTGGCAGACACTAAACTACCGAAACAAGTGCTCTTCCATCAACTAAATACAGGAAATAGACCCCTAGGCTGCCTGCTACTTAGATTCAAAAACCAGCTGAAGAAATCTCAAGATGAGGTCAATATTGATCCAAACACCTTTGAAGCCTCATCGAACAACAGACATGTCCAAACCATCTTAGCTGCTATTCTCTAAATCAATGTGATACCATAATGCCATAAAAAATAAAATAAAATAAAATAAATAAAAAAAATGAAAAGGTTAATCTGGTATCATTGGTTAGGGATAAGAGGACATAGAATTCCTTAAGTTGATGACAGTAAACAATACTAATGTCTATTTGCTTTGAGTCACTATGACACAAACGAGGGAGTCAGAAAGAAAAATTAGTTTCTTTCATTCTTACTGTTAAATGTTCAAAAAACAATACTGAAAACAAGTCAAACAGTTGACTGCTGATTACTTTTATTTTTCTTTCTTTTAGTTAAGGAATTGCAAAAACTTGCATATAAATTAGGGAGAGAAGCAGTTGGGGGTGGGGGGTTAGATGTTCAAAAAGTAGCATAACTGAAAAAAAGTTTTAAAAGAAAGAGGTTACATATACATTTGTGTTTTTTGTTTAACTATTCTATTTTCTTTTCTAGGACTTGGGCAATGCCGGGTGACTGTCCTTAGTAGCTAATGAATTAGTATTATTGAGTTGTAATTTTAAACAAAAATAGAAATCCATTCATATGGTCATATGAAAACAAATGAATGGCCTACCTTCGATTATTGATAAAGAAGAATGAATGACCACAACTAACTCTTCTTTAGTTGACTCATCCATTTCTTTCTTCATCACTCACTACAGTTTCCTCCATGGCGGCTTCTAGCAGTGCAACATTCTCCAGTGATTAGTTTATCAATATAATAAATGCATTTTCCAGCTCACTATCGTTCTTTATTCAACTTTTAAATAAGAAATGAGAGAAAGAGACCAGTCACTCACACTCTTCTCTTTCTGAACTCTTGCTCATGTCTGCTCTGTACATCTTTCTTTCGAGGTTATTTAACAGAAAATATTTTTTTTAAAAATATATTTTAGCAATTGATCTATTCTTTATTAAATCACTTTAATTGATTGCTGTTAATATTGACAAAACATATGAAGAAAATATGGTAGTAAAAATACAAAAGAATAACAAAACAAAAAAACAAAAAAAAAACAACATTAGTTTATTACGAACTGTTTTTAAAAAAAATAGCGATACAAATTAGGCATTCAAATAATGGTCTTTCAGTAGCGACGGACGAAATCGAGGTGGATTGTAAGATTTGTTTTGAGGGAGTCTTTCTTTAAAAATCTACGAAAAATCAAATATAATATGAAATTTTCACCGATTAAGTAAAGAATAAACTTTATAAAAGTGTTTTTTTTTTTTTATTCTACGTACATATATATATATATATATACAGGGTGTTTCAAAAGTCTTGGGAACATTATTAATGTTGTAATGTTCCCAAGACTTTTGAAACACCCTGTATTGTCTGGCTGTGGAAATAATTATATATTTTCTCTCACATTCTGAAAAAAAACAAAAAAAAACAACATATATATATATATATATATATACACACACACACACACACACATATATATACACATACATACACACTTTTTTTGCATACAGACCCCCTCCTTCTTTATTTTTGGTCACTCTTATTCCTAAAATAAAACGCACCTGGACATGTACTTCTTGTATGGGGTGGAGAGATGAGGAAAAACGTAGAAAAAAATAAAAATTAAAAAAACTAAAAAAAACTGCAGGTCTTCAAATTCTGAGAATGAAAACCCAAATTTTGATGGTGTTTAATTTTCACCTTTTCTTTTGATTTGTGAAATTTGCTTAATGTTATAAATAATTGTAATCTTTTAGATTAGCATAAAAAAATATACATATTTTCATTATTTTTACGAAAAACACAACTTTAAAATGTTAAAGAATAAATTTTATAATTTTATTTTCGAAAACCTAATGTTGCCAGTATACCATTAGAGAATGCTTTGATGAATCGATACAAAAAAATAAATAAATCAAAAAACATACAATTGTGGAAGTTTAAAAATTTCAATAGTTTCTGCAATTGTTTGCATGAGATATCCTTAAGTATGGTGACAGATGCTACAATTTTTTTATAAACACACAAATCTCATCTTTAAAAAAAAAACGCTCAAAATCATAAGATTGTAGTCTGCATATTTGTTGACATCACATGACTCAAATCAACCAATAAAATGATGATACGAAGGCAAGCATTCAAAGTGAATCAAAAGCGATCATCTGACCATTATTTTAAACAAAATTCAATAAAATATTGAAATCATTAAAAACAATAAATTTTACAGTCTTTTTTACAAAATTGGGGGGAAAAAAGATAATCTGGTTTATGGAAAAATGATGTGGTTCACTTGTTATTAATTAGAAAATAAGAAATAGAAGATGATTTTATGAAATTAAAAATAAATTCAATTTATGAATTTATTCTCAATAAAGAAATAAAAAAATTATTCTAAGGAAAAATATAAGGAAAAATTTGGAAATTAAAGAGCAGACTAAAAATCATATTAAAACTGAAATATATAATGCCACAATTTTATAGTTGATATAAAAATAAAATATCAGAATCCAAAGCAGTTTTAGCTTAGTTTTTTCGTAACCAAAATAAGTTTCCATATTTTTAAAAAGCTTACAATTCAAGATGGCATCTGTCAATTACAGTGACTCGTCATAAAAAAAAATTGGAATTTTTTTTAATTCAGGTATTACGTTGACTCATCATAAAAAATGGAATTATTTGAAATTCAGGTATTACGTTGACTCATCATAAAAAAATGGAATTATTTGAAATTCAGGTATTACGTTGACTCGTCATAAAAAACATGGATTTATTTCGAATTCAGGTATTACTATTCTAATATTTTTGCATATTCTTATAGCAAATCATCCTAAATCTTATTTAGACATAAAAAATTAGTTTAATTGATTCAAAAACATTTTTTTTTAATATTTAAAATTTTATTTAATGTTTACCTTTTTCAGCTAAAAATTGGTACTTTTTTAGAAAAATTTAAATTTTATTAAAATTTATTGAAAAAGTATATTATTCTGTCTTTAATATGATAAAATTCAGGGTTTATCATAAATCTATATTTGTTCAGAAATATTGGATTTTAATAGATTTTAATTTATTTTAAAAAATACATCAACTTGATTTTTCTCTGGCAGTGTCTTTCTTTGGGTCTTTTGTTTAAACTATATACATTTAAACATAAGTGAAAGTCTCTACTTAATTAGATATTTTTGGAATTATACGATAAAAATTAGAAAGTCAAATAACAATGTTTTTTTTGTTTTTTTTGTTTTTTTCTCAAAAATAAGTTATTTATATATCTTAAAGAATAAATAAGTTTTCAACTATTAGAAAAGACTTCATCAAGTTTGACCATTTTTTATTTTTATTTTTTTGTAAATCATCTTTTCTGTCAGAGAGATTTTGTATAATCTCTTCTGGATAGTAGTCTGTGGAAGTGTTAATCATGATTCGTTTAGATTTCTCATGATAAGGGTTAATAAGAAAAATATTGGCAACTTAAAAACATTGTTTCACATTTGTGAATTATCTATCTATCTATCTATATATATATATATATATATATATATATAAAAGGCAAAACGGCTGCGCACGTTTTTGTATGTCCAGCAAAGGCTTTTTTCGCCAGGGTTCTCAGGAGGGGGGGACTATTTTTTTTTTTTAGAACTTTTTATATGCTCCCTAGATTATAATATCTATGATTTGCGAACAGAGGTTGTCTCTACATTTATTTTTGAACGAGTTTTTTAAAAAAATCTGGTTTCCAGTGTTTGTCTTTCTCATACAAATAAAGTGAAATTGAATCGAAACAAAGCGATTCGCCGACCTTTGTGGCTAGCACGTCTTGAAGGCAATCAGCTTTGATCACTGTGGGGGAATACCCTTCATATTAGACAATTGCTATTCATTAAGACACTGCCAGAGCTCCCCCCAAGAGGGGGAGCTGGTTTTCCCCAACATTGTGGTGAAGCAAATACAGCAGAAAGCTGAACTGGCTGTAGGCCAGTTTAGCTTTCAGCTTTCTGCCATATGGTTGACATCGCTAAATTTCAACGCTTTACACTCCCACTCCCGTCTTGGCATAGCGGTAAAAGCCCATGTTTTTTCACTTTCTTTTCCACCTTCACGTCACGTGTTCGGGTTCGAGCCTCCCTGCCTACAAACACTTTTTTTTTTAAAACATCTGGGCAACGCCAGGCACCCCCGCTAGTATTATAGAAATTAGAAAGCCAAATGACGATGTATTTTTTATTTTTATGATCTTTTTTTGTGTTAAAACATTTTAAAAAAATGAATTTAAGTCCCATATGTATCACAAACGTTTTTGATTCTTCATCAAATCATCATCAGGAAAAAAAATAAAATCAACAAAAATAGTAAATAGTAAAGAAAAGAATTTCAAAAAGTAGCTGTGTTAGTTAAACAAAGGGAGTAGGTCTCAGACTATTCATAAGAGATGCTAACAATTTTCTGTGATGCCAGAATTACTGTTATAGGATATAATTGTATTACATTGAGCATTTTAAAATATTAGTACTGTTTTCATAGGCAATATTATTAATTGTAAGTTGTTGAGTTTTGATCTAGATAGCTTTAAACATGTTTTTCATTTTTTTTTAAGATTGGTTTTGGAATTATTTTAGTGTTATTAACTAGGATTTGTCTTACAGAGGGAATACTTATGATTTGTTTTGTTTTGACACAAAAAAGATCATAAGAAAAATCCAAAAAATTTTAAAAGTGTAATGAACATGTTTTTGTTATTTTTAACAATGTTTGCTTGAATGAAAAAAACAAAAAAAAAACATGCTAGTTAAATACAAACAATATATATATTTATATAAATTTATATAAATTATGTATATAAAAAGTATAAAAATTCAGGCTACAGAGCTGAAGTCACAAGCTTAAAAGCCTCTCCACCAGAATAGCATCTGTAATTGCAAAACTTGTGATTGCAGCAAATTTGAGGCTTGTAAGGGTTTTGTAGATATAAGTCATACTGATGCAAACAATATAATTGTCTTAGCGGATAATGTTCAGTTGAATGAGGGGATTATGAATCAACAATGTTCAGAATCCATTGCTGAGAGACAACACCTTACTTAGAGAGGTTCTATAAGCAAGTTAAAAATAAACAAAGAGTAATTACAAAACAACTTGTGCAGACCTTCACCAGAAGGCTCCACTTTTACTCACCACCTATTTGTGAGGTTCAATAATTTAGCATATTCTATTTGAAGAATTATGTATGACATTTTTTTTCTGGAGTGATTTCGCATTGTAACAAATGAAATGGATAAGAAAGAAAAACCCGCAATCAAAATAGATAATAAATCTAGAAGGGAAAGTAAGATTATGACAGAAAATACTGAAGTGCCAATTTGGGTCTTTAAGATATCATGAATGATCTTTAAAATAAAGATTTTAGTGATTTCCAAAACTGAAAAAAAAATCAACGAAAACATTAAAGTGTGTCAGATTTGCAGATTACCATTCGGTTTAACATCTGTTTTACATGCTGGCATGTGTTAAACTTTCAAATTCATCAAGTCTTTAGTTATCCTTCTTCCTCTTGAGTCCATCCTTATCAATTCCTCCTATGTTTCCTTTGTCTTTCACTACCAACTGAGCTTGCTACAACGGTTGTTCTACATTTACTAACTCAAAACCTCTTTTGCTTGTCCCCGTTGTGGAACAACGGCCATAGAAACGACTGATCACACTTTCTTCGATTGCCGTGAACTCCGCCAGTATTGGTCGTATGTAGCGAGATGACAGCTCACATCGATCCCAAGCATCCTTCCCAGATTACCGTATCCAATATCGTTGACAACGTGAGGCCGCTGTGGGACCAGGAAAGACAAATGGTCTACATTACGATCCTGACCGTAGCGAGAATTGTGATTTGGACACCGCGTCTGCAAGGTGGCCGGGGGGAGGGGGGTGTCTTTTTCTGATCAGGATCTGATCGCTTTCTTTAAACACCAACTACGGGTGAAGATCAGATGTAACAGAAGAAGGCTGCGTCGCACGGCATTTGACAGAAGACGGATACATGTAGCAAGTCTGTGTGTACAAAAAGGAGCCAAATTTGGATACATGTTCCCCCCCCCCCGCCTAGGTGTGGAACATGCAGTTCCATCAAGTATAAGTCAAATGACTGCTCCATCCTTCGCCGACTGGGAAGCATCCAAGATCCCCACCCCTCTTAACCGCAATTTTTTCTTTTCACCCCTCCCTCTAAATTTCACCCATCTTGGAGAGAAAGAAACCAATAACTACCCCCCCCCATCCCTCATCCAAAAAGTTTTCTTTTCTCCATTTTGTCCCATCTAGAGGGCACCCCCACATAGAGACTGTCCCCCCCCCCCCCGCAAGAGCTGAGGTTCCTTTACAAACCAAAGTGGAATGAGCAGTCTATTAACTAGACGGGGTTGGGAGGGTCCTACTAACCACTGCTTGTATTTTTTCTTTCCGCCCCCCGCCCCCCCCTCGACACAAATGAATTACTGTATTACTGTTATTGTTACCTTTTTTGTTTTTACATGCTAATAAAAAATGTTTTAAAAGTTAGGTGCTAAGTAGGACGTCCTCAAGTACGAATGCAAATGCCTATTATGGTGGAAGAAGATTCTAGCTACCAGAAACTTTTGTTTAGTTCTAGAGTGACAAGGATGACCAACGCCCCCCCCTCCATTCCCCCCTTTTGAGTTGGCCTTGTGCCTAAGTTTTTTGCTCATGTTTATTTTTGCCTGAATAAAAGATTTAATATCTTAAAGTGTAGTACCTGTTCTTCAAATGCTGCACTTCAACTTCTTGTTCTCTGTTAGTGCAGGAGAAATTTTTCACAACTGAGACAATTTCTAATTTTTGTTCCTTTTCTCCACGTTAAAAAAAAAACGACCCTGGTGTCTAACTATCCCGTGGGGAGAGATTGTAAATCGGAACTCAAAACCTCTCATTCATTCATTCAACATGACTAAACCAACAAAGTCTCCTGTTCTACATAATATTTATACTGTTTAGATTTCATTTTCTTCTGGAGTCATCAAATTAAGTCCATCTTTAAGACTCATAATGTAACGCGGCCGTTACTTCACAAATGGACACAAATAAAACAAATAAAAATTCCGAGTCAGCATTTTTTATTACCGTTATTTTCAACACAGCTTAAAAAGTATCTCGCTGCTACCTGTCTATTTTATCTGGTGTGCGTTTCTATTTCTTCCGACTGCATGCCAGTATTAGCCAGCCACTTCTCGCCTTCACATTTACACATCCATTTTCTTCACCATCGACTTTGTTTCTCTGACCTCATCATACTGGCCGTATGCCAGCCATTTCTCGCCTGCTTCTTTACACATCTGTTCTCCTCAACGCCAACTTTGTTTCTCTGTCAAGCATGTAATGCATTTTTCTCTCCTTTTTCTTTCCTTCCTCTTCTCACACACACTTCCTAATTTGCATATGTGCAATTTTCTGCTGCTGCTGCTAATCTCTTTGCATGCTGGCCATCCTTTGCTGCTGCTGATACTTTCCACACACTATGTTACACACCTTCTCTTCCAAAAAAAAAAAAAAATTCTTTACAAAAATTTAATTAAACCTGCCTGGGGCAATAAAGTAAAAGAAAACTGAAAATTTCACACAAATAAAACATAAATAATCAAAACCAAGTAAAAAATGTCTTAGTTTATAGTCGCTTCGACATTTCCATTTTATTTATTTTTTTTCAGAAATTCCTTTTCTTATGTATTCTTTATTTTTATTTCATTTGTAAAAATAAAGGAATTCCAACATATTCTTCCAAATATTTAAAGGCAACGTTTTAATACGTTGAAAGGAGAAAAACTTAGTGAATTGTTTAAATAGCAAAAACGTACGTTTCTTTTTTGTATTTTCAGAAATTTTACTGAACCAACGTCAAAGTGTTTCAGCTTGTGCAAAAATACATTTTCAAAAATTAAACATATTTTATAATGCCAGTCAAATCATTGCAAGACCAAATCAGAGTTTGCATAGTCTTTTCATGTTTGTTGGTTCTGAGTTTGTAAATTCACCAAACTAAAACAGGATATTTTTATTTTAGTAATAACATCAGTTTTTTTGTTTTTTTTTGTTTCTTGACAGTCTTCATAACACATATTATAATGTTAATTGTGTTTCAAGATACATTTATACATATATATTTGTACATTTATACATATATATTTATACATTTATACATATATACTTATACATTTATACATATATATTTATACATTTATACATATATATTTATACATTTATACATATATATTTATACATTTATACATATATATTTATACATTTATACATATATATTTGTTTTTGTCTGAGTTTTTTTTTTTTGCACAACTTTTTTTACGTCAACCCTCAAAAAGAGAAATATGGTGATTGAAAAAGTCAGATATTGGAGGAAGAGGAAAGAACAACCACTGTGGGCCAAACAATGTGCATGGACAATATGTGCATGGACAATATGGAATAATATTGAACAATTTTAAACTATTGTGGAGTTTGCTGATTGCTTAGAAACCTCTAATGATATCATTCTTGTTCGATTCACATATAATCTTCTACCAAATGTAAACCACCTAAAATTATGAGATTACACACAGATACAATTTCTGTTTTTCCTGTAAATAAGATGTATGCACTGTATCATTGTGATACTACAGAATACATCCCTACTTCGACAACCAAGACTATCAGACAACGATTAACCAGAAAATGAATGACAGTAAAAAAAAAAAAATTAAAAATGACAGATCCATTGTACTACATAGACAAAGTGAAACCATGGAAATTATTTTTTTAACAATTAGAGGGTCAAGATATAAAATTTAAAAATACATTGCAAAAACGAATGTCTTAAGATTCTGATGCAAGTAATAAAATAAAGATGTTTATTTTTCCGGTAGAGCGGGGGGGGGGGACATATATTCGAGAGACGCCAGCTTTTAGAAGATAACAATCATAACAAAAAACAGAGAAGGTCATCACTAAGATCAACAAGATCAGAAAAAGACTAACAGTGTAAGGGTCCTTAACCATGGTGATATCACCCCCCCCCTCAGCACAACTAAGTTACCCCTACAACTTATGTTGTTTCTACCACAGTGTGACTACTGGGGAAATCATAAGTCCACATCATCTTCTGCATGTTTGCAACCGTTTCAGATGTACATGTAGCGGTATAAAGTTTTGTAAATGGTCATGAAAGCACAATGCAATTTGGTAAACAAGCAGTTTATGACAACCAGGGAATATAAGATCCAGTTTTGCAATGAAAGTGAACGAGATCTAAAAAACAACAACAACAAAAAAAACAAAAAAAAACATCAAATAACTCACAACATGAAACTATTGAATAGATTCAGAAACTAGAAGGTATCAATGGCACCCTTACAATTTCCAGTACACATGATCCAAGCAGAAAAACTGACATTATAGCATGGTTTGATTCAAAGAAGAATCCTATTAATAATAGTTAAATATCCCTTGAGAAGAGAATATGGAGAAGGCACATAAGCAAAAGAAAATCCAATGCTGACAACGTTCAAAAAGACAAACATGCTATGTATTGTCTATTGAGGTTAGGATATTGTGCATTTCTGGGACACCAAATCATTTCCTTTCTTTCAAAAAATTGAATCTGAATTTACACTGCTTGAGTCCAGTGGCAAGGAGAAATCCAGGACGACTGAAAACAATGCCAAGATAAGCAAAGAGCACATACAGCACCTGGAACTAACAAATGGTCACCTGAGAACCTATGTGTCAATGTGATTATGCCGTGTATGCATTATTTGTAGCAATGTGAAAAATGTTTCACATTGCCTTCAGACTGCAGTAGGCATCAAACTGGATTTGGTTCAAAACAGTAAATCTGAATCATATACAAAATGCAGTCAACGTCATCACTTCCTCGATACAAGTGATCATGTGATATCAAAGTTTATTAGTGATGATTGCTATCACCATGTAATATCATTAACGATTGTAAGTAAAGCTTTCTTTAAAATCATCCAATTTGAATTTATAACTGTAAAGATGAAGATATTATTTATACATTTTTTTTAATACTCTGTCCTGGTTGACATCTGATGAGGACAGGGTACCGCACGAACTATCTGATATAAAGTATGTAAAAAATAAAAATAAAAAATAAAAATGAATAGAATAATTAAAAACACTCAAGTTAAGAATGAATTTCTAAACAATACCATTATTTAGAAATCCATTCTTTTCACGAGAGCAAGAGGCATCTTTGTTAACTATTCTGTGTCTTCACAAAAATATAAAAACAATATAAATTTAACATAAAATAATCATCCATTCATCGACTACAAAACGAATAACCATTTTTGTATTTCTAAAATGGCAGCTATTTTGAAAAATCACAAAAAATTATACTACTTGTTTATAACAGAAAACACAATGAGAAAAATAAAAAAGTCTAATTTTGTTGTTCACTATATATTTTCATTTTTTTTTTTGATATGACAAAGAAAAATGTATAGGGTGGAGGGGGGGGTAACGGATGCCCGGACTTATATACGCTTAAATATATTTTAATTCATGCAGATTTTGTATTTATTATTACAGATCCAATTCTCTATTGAAGTTTATATTTTACCTAATATATAGTACTTATTTCCAAAATTTTGTTATAAAATGACTTAGGTACCATCAGCTAGAATTGAAACTAAGACATTTAGCACTCCAGCCACGTTCCCTACCGTTTGAGCTATGGACAGATAGTTAAGAAAGATTTAAAATTAAACTACAAACTATAAATGAATTTGTTCATGTGCAAAAGTAATAGAAATATGTTCGCAAGTTGAAATGAACATTTTGCATTTCAACTTGCCGACATTTCTGTACGTATTATTCATCCAAACAAAGATTTCACTCATTATAAACCATCCTTGATGTATGATAACTATTTCCTATTAATTTCAGTGTTATGTGACCAGTAGTTTAAGAGTTTAACTGTTAAATATTTTCACACAGACACACACATACATCTAGTGTTATTATATATATAAATATATACACACACACTTTTTGTTTTACATAAGTATTTATATGTTGCTACACATTCATGAGCAGGTTTCGATCAGGCAGTTACAAGTAACTAATAAACTCTTCAGGCGATATCTATAATATAAATCTCACCTGTCTGTTTAAATGTATGTATGTTTGTATATCTTGCAAAACTTTCAACAGAGGTGACGGATGCAAGAGTATTGAGCACTCTTGCATTAACTTCATCAAAAACTTTATTGGTTGCTTCACCTCTGGAAAATATTAACCTGGAATAATATTATATATATTACAAATCTTCATAACGTCAAATTTCTTAAAATATCTTTTTTTGTTTTGAAGATCCCTTGTACCCCTTTGATGTAAATACAGACAAACCCGACAAGCAGCTAAATCCCACCCCTTCACAGTAAAGATCCCTAGGTATAAGAAAGCCTTCTACTCTAATAGTTTCTTCCCTAGTACTGCTAGACTTTGGAATTCTCTTCCGGGTTCCTGCTTCCCCAACTATACTGACATGCAGAAGTTCAAATGTAATGTGAACAGACATCTTGCTACTAAACTCCCTACATAGTATCCCTGCAAATTATGTCCCTGATAGTAGCCTCCTACATCAAAGTGGCACTGTGGCTTGTTTGGAGTGAAAATGGAATTAAAAAATAAATTTAAAAAAAAAAAAAATGATAATTTATTATTTTATATCCAGAAAATGTGAATAAAAAGAGAAAGATGACAATGGCAGGTTAACTCTCTAACAAAAACCTAACGATTACTAATCGTTAACAATAAAGTGATTTTAACAAAGATTTCAAACAAGAAACATGCGACAACGTGTTTGGCCACGTGATCAAGCTTCTTTTTTTTTTTTTCTTTTTAGACAAAGAGATTGAAATTGTTATGGGGTCTTTTGACTAAGATAAAAGTGTAGTATCTGTCGTCCGCTACAGAGGAGTACTGGAGGATGACCACAGATTGCAACTTTAGATGGCCGTGAGCCTAATTTGTTAAAATTTATTTTTTATATGTTTTCAAATAAATAATCTGTTGTGAATGAAGGTACAGAATAGTTAACAAAGCCTTATCCCTTTCTTCTCATGCTAAGAATAGGTTTTCTACCTTCACTCGGTTTTGTATTAGGAGCCATCCTCCGTTGTCACCTAAGGTATCCATCCTTATCCGTGATGGAATGCCGACGGAACCGACCAAACAATTTTTGCGGCTAGACTAAAACTGTACTCTTTTGGGGGAGCGAGATCCCCACTATAAATCTCGCAGCTGGTAGAGGAGCAGCCAGGTAAACAATTCCGACCTTCGGACATGGATCAAAATGTAGTATCCGTTCGGTCTCAAGATCCTCCTTTTGGAGGTGGCGTTGGTTGGGGTCCAACGCCGTTAGGCTGAGACTCATCCGTGAGGGCGTGCAGCAAAAAAAAACTCGTGCAGACAGGACAAAGATATTTGTGTTCCGATCCAGTCTCCACGGGAGTGGATGGAGGGATTTCCAGTAATGTTTTAGAATCACTCCTGTTTCCAATCGGGCGGTTTTTTTTTTTATATTTTTATTTAATTATTTTTGATACTCATGCAGAGAGTAATGCGTGCTGAAATAATAACGTTATTACTTAAAAAGCCATTCTTAACATGGGGAGGGGGGTTGTACCTATTCTGTACTTTAACTTTACAATTGAATAAAAAACATAATTAAACGTGGAAATACGGTTTTAAAAATAGTGCGGATCACTCTCTGCATCAGCACCTTATTATTATTATTATTATTATTATTATTATTATTATTTATTATTATTATTATTATTATTATTGAAGATTATTATTATCATATTTATTTTCTTTTTTTTTTTTCCTTTTAGAGTTAGGGTTAGTGGATTATTTTCAAGTTTAGCATCTCCTTGTTGACAAAGGCTTTCTGCGGTCATGTCGGCTGGACGAAAAATAATAGTTTAACTTTTATGATAAAAATATATTTATGAAAGAAGGTTTTACATTTTTGGTGCTTGTTAAACTAAAGTCGACAGATCGATTTTTTGTGTGATTTTAAGTATAAACAACAGTACTTAATTAAAGTGTCATGTCGAAAATAACAATATATCTAAAAATTACGAAAATTCATCGAGTAGAAAAGTATTTATAGTTAAAAATAATTTTTACGGAAAATTGGGGGAAAGTGCATTTTCCCTAGATGTGGCCACTTTGAAGATTGCGAATACAGGGGAATACCAATCTCCCTTTTCGCCACTTTAATGGCTTCTAACATTTGTGACATATAGTAATACATTTTTTACTCGAAACACAATAGCAGTTGTTCTACTCGATGCATTTTCGTAATTTTTTAATATATTAATATTTTCGACATGACAAGTAAGTACTGTTGTTTTTACTTAAAACCACATATAAAAACATCGATCTGTCGACTCCATCTTAACAAGCACCACATTTTTTTAATCAAGCATTATAAAAAAAAAAAAGAAAATGTAGGGATTTAAAAAGTTTTTTCTTTTTTTTCCATCCAACTGACAACTGCAGAAAATCTTTTGAAAGCCTTTGTCAACACGGGGATGCTAAACTTAAAGATAACCGGTTAGAGTTAGGAATCGATCTCAGGGTACTCGACAACTCTTTTTTTTTTTTTTTTTTTTTTTTAAATACTCGATTAGAAAAAAAGAATTGATTCTATAAAATTACCCCCTCCTCACCGTCACCGACCTCTAAGTTTGCTCTCGTGGGGAAGATGGATGATGGATTTATTTAGATTTTTAAAATTTTCTTTTTCCTTGTCGCATAAATTAAAAACACGGTAATGTCTACACAATTGAAAAATACCAGCTGTAAACTGAACCGGCAACAAATTATAACGGTGTTCGACATTTTTTTTTCTTTCGTCCATTATCACGAAAGGTATGGCAAAATTGAAATCATAGATAAACAAATAAAACATCTCCACTTAAATCTTATAACATGTTGATTCCTTTTTGTTGGTGGTGTTTATTTATTTAGATTTTTTTGATCAATAATATCGCAAAAGGAAAGGGGGGGGGAACAATCTTTTTTTTTTACCAACAATAAAAAAACAGATCAACAATAATAAAACAAAAACAAAGGGCTGAAAGAGAATCGGACTAAGATCAAAGTGTTGTATCTGTTCAGTTTTTTTCGATCAGAGATGTCCTCTGACCGTTTGTTTGTTTGCCTCAATCCAAAAAACCCTTCTCCATTTGAAGTGGTGGTGGTGGGGAAGCTTAAAACAGGCCTTGTGTCTGACTTTATTCCCGGGGGGGGGGGGCAAATAAATGGAAGACCCTCAATTGAAGGCAAGTTTGTGTTTTTTTTTTAGTTTTTTTTTAATTCCCCACCCCAGCTGGCGTCTCTATTTTTCAAACTTTTTCGTTACAAAGAATAAACAAACTATAAACAAAAAATAACAAAAACATTAACAAAATTGATTAATTTTACCAAAAAGAAAAAGTGATTTTTTTTCACAATTTTTAATAAATAACTTTTAAGTATTAATTAACTTATTAAAGTGCCCCTGTTTATTTATGTTCACACGAAGGCAAAGTTAGACACAAGGTCGGTTTTTAATAGGAGGAAAATCTATCCCCTCCACACACACACACAAAGGGGGGGGCACTCTGGGTTGAAACAAAAAAAAATGCCTTAGTTTGTAAGGATTTCTCTTTCAATAACCGAGGACAGAAAAGTATAGTATCAGAACAGTCAACAGATACTACACTCTGATGTCAGCTAAAAGACCAACAATTTAAGAATTTTCTAATATAACTGGTTACAATTTGCACAAAAATAAATTTATCAGAAATGAAAAAATAAATAAAATTTGAAGATAAATTCTAACAAATTCATAAAAATTAAACTTTTTACTTACTTTGTTGGAAGAAAATCAATCCGTTTTTAATTGATTATTTTGTTCGATTTTCAAACGGTAAAAAAAAAAAAAAAAAAATCACAGAATGTTGTCCAAGATAATAATTTTATGTAAATATTTTCTTCTTTAGTAGGCGATCCATGATTGTTATTAAATTACGATGTGTCAGTTTTAAAAACTAAAAGGCCGTTTTTAAGTTATCCATGTTTGTTTTTATAATATTCGCTTCGAAAATATCTAAATCCGTCTAAATAAACAATAACCACACACATCAGGAATGTGTCAGGTGTAAATAAACGAAAGGAGATCATGTTTGTTTGTCAGTAAAATCAATCGTTGGTGACGGAGAGTTCTTTGGACGAGGGGAGACGACTGGACAAAACGATCAAATAATTGAAGGGGAACGAAAATAAAGAACAAGGCTATTAGTTCGCGAATTTAACTTCGTTTCGCATTTTTTTAATAACTTAAATACAGTTAGATTTACATTAGAAACGGGTTAACAAATTTTTTGTTAATATTTTTCGGTTCTTCTAGAACATAGGGCCCATATGGACATGAATGTTTCCGATTGCGGAAATGGCCGAAGCAGTCTACAATTAAGACGCAAATGATGAGTTAGGTTAGGGTTCAAAAAAAAAAAAAAAAAAAAAAAAAAGTAGCCCCTCCAAAAATAATGTTAAAAAACTTCAAGAGAAAAAAAATATGTTGATTTACTTAATGGTTTGAAAATTATTGAACACATTCTTAACACAGAGGGAAAGCTAATTGACCCTAACTTTAAGCCAGGGAAAAAGCAAAGTAGTTTCATTTAGTGTCAGTACTAATTGACTGTTCGGCGATGGCTCTGCCATTTCTAGTCTATTCTGTAAATGACAAGCGGAAACATTTAGGTCATGTTATGGAGAAGTAAGTATCTCTTACTTCAAAACTCAGATTTAGTTTTAGTTAAAAGTTTTTTAGTTTATAAAAATTTTAATGAGATTAGTTAAACAGAATATATTGCTAGTGTTGTATTTTAATGTGTTGAATGGGTGGGAGTGGGTATAATTGAATAGTAAACAACAGAAGAAAGAAAAAAAAACTGAAAAAGAATGTGAAAAACCACTAGTTATCTCCCTATTAGAGAGCCCCCCCCCCCAATCACTAATCTAATAGATCCCACACAATCTAGTATTAAGCCCTAACCCCTTCCTCATCATTGCAATGTTGTATCCTTGTGCTTGTTTTAGAAGCATTTCAATAGAATGTGCTCCAACGAACTTGTTATATTTGTGTGCCTTCAATGGAAAAAAAAAAAAAAAACCTACCCAATAAAATCATATCCCTTCTCTGTAAACATCCTCAAATAGTGAAAGGCCTTCTGCTCTAATAGTTTTTTTTTTCCCCCTTGAACTGCTTGTTTTTGGAATTCCCTCCTTGTTCCCTTTTTTCCCGACCATACCAACATGCAAAAATTTAAATGCAATGTGAACAAACATCTTGCTCCAAAATTCTCTACTTAGGATGTTCCTATAAATCTGTCCCCTAATTCACAATAATCTTCCAGTGACAGTGATAATGTGGTTTCTTTGGGCTGAGTATAAGTTAAAAAAAAAACCTAATTAATACCAAACAAAGTTTCAGAAATATGCACACCCTCCTACAAGAAAAACCTGCAGTAGACAAGAAGATCTGGAGC
>NC_136491.1:70612484-70735724 GCF_053919585.1 Euprymna scolopes | reverse complement strand
CACACATAATATATAATATATATATATATATACACACATAATATATACATAATATATATATATATATACACACATAATATATACATAATATATATATATATATACACACATAATATATACATAATATATATATATATATACATACACACATAATATATACATAATATATATATATATATACATACACACATAATATATACATAATATATATATATATATACATACACACATAATATATATATATATATACATACACACATAATATATACATAATATATATATATATATACATACACACATAATATATACATAATATATATATATATATATATACATACACACATAATATATACATAATATATATATATATATACATACACACATAATATATACATAATATATATATATATACATACACACATAATATATACATAATATATATATATATATACATACACACATAATATATACATAATATATATATATATATATACATACACACATAATATATACATAATATATATATATATATATATACATACACACATAATATATACATAATATATATATATATATATATATATATATATATATATATATATACATAGTAATTTATAAAATATATATGGTGATTAAGCTACACTGAATATTTCTCGTTTCATCCACTCTAGGACTCTTCAGGCTTATGCGCGAATTCTGTGGTTGTTTATCGTTTTTATATGCTCCTCTTCAAGATACTATGACCACAAAAGTACATTCAACAATAAAAAACACCGTATGAAAACAACACTAGCGAATAAATACTGGAAACTCAAAGAAAGCGGACATTTGCCGGTAGTTGAATGGAAAATCATAAGATAAGCTACCATGTGTAGGGACCTAGACGACCCATGTAGATTATGCCTTCATGAAAAATTTGCTATCCTGTACTTTAAAGAACCCCAACATCTATTAAACTGTAGAAGAGAAATAGCAAACAACTGTGTTCACAAGATAGAATTTGCTCTATGATAGCGATACAAAATAGTTTTAAAACTAACAAAAACAATAGAAAATAAACAAATAAATAAATTAAATAAACATGAATATACATAAACGATCACACATATATGTATATGTATATATATGCATATATATGTGCATATATGTATGTACACATATATATATTTATATAAAAACTAACATTAAAAAAAAAACACTAACCTAGTTTTAAAACAGATCAAGAAACTAAATAGAGCAAACACAAAGGAACAGGTCAACCAGAGGCCAAATAGGCCTTTGTCCGATAAATGCATGCTCATTGGCTGATAGGAAGGGCGCTGTGGATACTAGAAAGCTGATTGGCTAACTAAAATCTCAATAGAAGAGGAGCATACAAAAACGATAAACAACCACAGAATTCGTGCATAAGCCTGAAGAGTCCTAGAGTGGATGAAACGCAGAATATTCAGTGTAGCTTAATCGCCATATATATTTTATAACTTACTAACTAGCTCTACCTACGTATTGAGCACTTTTGAAGTAAATACTTAAAGTTTACGCATAAATCTATACTTTCGTATATTAATTTTATGTGAGTAAATTAAGTAGTTATATATATATATATGAATGAATGATACAGTACTGTTTTGCTGTATCACAGCTCATCAATGCAGCTAGACAAGTAATTACCTTAAGCCAGGATCGAAACTCGACTGCCCAAACGACAGCTGAAGTTTCTAACCATTGCACTATTCGGCTACTACTGTGTGGGCAGTGAATTAATGTTTTTGACATTATCCAAATGCCTTAGCTCAATTTGTTTACACAAAGAGCATTGCTTAATATCCTAATTGCAGTTTGTATATCAATTCCCAATATGCTCAACCCAAAATAGGGAGCATTATATACATGCCTTTATTATGAAATATGGCAGTTCAAAATAAAATAACAGAAAAAAAACTGTTTGATATACTTATATATCAGATAAAAGTATTTATGGAAAATTATTGAATAAAATTGTAGCAATAAATAAAATTAATTCCTTACACATATTTCTGAGTATATGTTGAAGCAATGCCATTATTCACCAGCTCATCATATATTACCTCTCTCCTTCTAATATGAAGTCAATATGTCGTCTTGTAGTTCAGAGTTTCTTTATTCTAAATAGTAATTTAATTTTATTTTTCATTAAAATTCTACTTGATGATTTTCGGTGTACACAAATACTTTCCCTGTTATTTTGTTTTGAACTACTATATTTCACTTTTGCATTAATGTAAACAAGCGCGCACACACACACGCACACTTACATATATTAATTAATCAAGTTCAAGTATGCTAATGAAATGAACTTAAACTAATTGTTTCTAAACTTTGTAGTACAAAGGAGAATTTTATAAATAAATAAAATGTATGAATAAATACAATTGATGTTTTTATATATATTTATTAAGAAGGAGTTACTGATATGGGGCTTTATCATCCTTTTATACTTTGTACATTGTGTCTTAACCCAAGATAATTGGCAATGTAGGTTGGTAGGGAAGAGGTAAGGTAGAATTTCATCAGTTGATAAAAAGCAAAGAAAAAAAAAATCAAAACATATTTCGTTGTTTGCGATGAAATAAACTGGATGCTAGTCGAGAAAATGTCTGTTCTAAACGTCTTCAATCATGAAATATACTCATTTTTGTTCGTAATCCTTGTAGCCTCTTCAGGTAAGATCTTCATTTTAAAATGCTTGGAAGTGGAGAAGATTTTTTTGTTTCTAGATTTGATGTATATAAAAGATAGATTAAATTTCTGTCAATTATTGACAAAGATTATTGATTATTTCTATGAATTATTGACACCCACAGATTCCTAACCAGGGTCCACTGAAGCTTTAAGGGGAAGCCACAAAAAATGTTTGTATTTAGTTTTGTTTTGTTTAATAGATGCATGTGCCGTGTGTTTTATTGAATTTTTTAAGTTTTGTATTTTTATTTTATGTCATGAATGTAGCAAAATTTGATTCATTATAAGTTTTTACTTACCTAGTAACAAATAGTTTATTATCTTCTTACTCGGTTTTACTTCCCGAGAGTTGGAAGTTCTGCCATGTTTGACATGACATATGAGATTGAAGAAAATTTTATGGCTAGATGTCCATTTCTAACATTTCTAAGATGTCCATTGTCAAGATGGTCATCTGCACAACCACACCATTTTCTGAGATGCTACCAAACTTTCATCGGACACCACAGGAACTACTGCTACCTATGAGGATAGCAGGATAGATCCGTTATGTTCGGTTTATGCCCATGCATATTAACACGGTATATCATTATAGCATATAACCTTGATTTGTTATAGAATATTTTGATATCCTCTCTTTGGTGTTGATTATATATTTAAGGTTGCTATTTGATGCTTAATCCATATATTGTTGGGACTTTAGTCAAATAAAAAATATTTGTGTCATCTTGGAAATGATTGTACACTGATTGGTTGTTAATGTTGAGTTTTTGTTGCTTAAAATGATTTTTCCATAAATCATTTTATCATATATATATGTGTGAAAGAGAGAGAGGAACACACCGAGTTATGTGTTCATCAACGTTTCGTCTTTATTTCGAGACTTCCTCTGGATGAATCTTGAAATAAAGACAAAACATTAATGAACACATAACTCGGTTTGTTCCTTTTTATTTCGCTATTTTGTCAAAATACTATTTCCATTCTCATCATATATATATATGAGATCAACACTCATACAAGAACACCTAGTGACACCGCATGGAAATTCCATGTTTCCCGTCTTTCATCTATATAAATTATTGTTAATTATATTCTCTTGAAATAAATGTTTTAAATTTTAATATTAAGAAAAAATGTCTTTTTATATGTAAAAATTATTTTCATTGTTGGCTAAATATTCTCTGAAAAATAAAACGAATATACTGCTATTTATCTAAAACTAAGAATTTAATTTCCTTTATATACAATAATTATTCTCATTTTTTTTACTGGGGTGAATGGTTATATCATGCAAACATGAATACGCATATTATTATGCAGACTTATCAAATCCTTTTTGGCCCCCAACAAAAGGAGGGTGGGCCTGTAAATTCATTCTTGCCCGTTCATCTGTTCGCACTTTTTTCGATAACTAACCTTGAAATTTTTTTAAATTTTGCACAAACATTAAACATGATATGAGTAAAAAAGTAACAGAACGAATCTTCCGGGAAAACTCCGGTTGCCCCCCTTAGGGATGCCTTTGCGGGTTAAAATGGCTAAAATTGATGCTTATTAAAAAAGATTGGTGCCTTGGATTTTTATAAAACTTTCTGAAAAGTTGTAACTGATTTTTGTATAATTTTGTTTGTCTATAACTCTTAGGTGTGCCCCAGAGGCTCTTTTAGAGCTAATAAAAACACTCCAATTTTTGGGACTATTTTACCATATTCGTCCAAAATTTTCTGTGTATGTTTATTTAGCAGTTTTGCATGGTGCTGAAGTCAAATTTAAATATGTTAAGGCCTTGGGGACTTTTAGGGCTGAATGGGGGGAAGGGCTGAACTTTTTACCCCATTCACTGTGCACTCACGGGAGACCATGCATGCTTCACTTATTTTCCTTACGATGATTGCATGAAAATTAAAAATACTTTTGTTGTTATTTCTTTAAAATATTGTCACATAAAGGTAACAAGTATCAATTAACAAGTTGTGATATTTGTTTGATGTAATTTTGTTGAAATTTATTTCTCTTGTATAATTTGGTATTCATAGATGAGACTACATGAAGGTAGTTACCAACTAGTAAAATAAGTATTGTATGATTTGACAAGATTAAAAACAAAACGCACCAGTTCACATCATTTTATTGTAAAATATTTTTTTAATTAAAAATATTAAAAAGAAGCAAGTTTTTTCAATTATTAGTATCATAAAAAATGTAAACAAATGAATAATTTCATTTAAATACAATATAATTTCTTCCACTTGTGGGATCAATGGTTGAGTTGGTATACCATCAGATGCCAACCATTGGCATCCAAGAATCAAATCTTGCTACATCTAGCCACACTGATAATCATTGAAATTCCTTCAGACTCTGCAGCCCTGGTATATGTATAGGTTATTATTGAATAACATTTATTCCTGACCTAAGTTGAATTCACTCATAGGTTGAAGGCATATTTGAAAGTTTTAAAGAGCAGGGATTTGGTTTACACTCATTTAAAATCTGGTTGACATTTGGGTCAAATTTAGGTTGGATTAACTCAATGAATAAATTAAATCAAATATCAAACGTGCTATCAATGTTTTTACTGTTTGTTTGGGATTTACTACAAATGTGTGCTGACTCATGGGTTCCTATTATTCTGCTTTCATCTGTTTATGTAAAAACAAACAAACATTTATTTAATGAGAAATAATAAAAGGATACATTTTGGATTAGGCAGATTAGTCTGAATCAGACGATGATTTGTTCAATTGTGTATATGCTCAAAATGGCAACAGTAATTGTCACTCATGTTATCAATATGTACGAGTATTCTTTCCTGATGATGCAACATTAGCTAGAAGCCAAAATAAAATACTTCACAAGTGAAAACAGCCGCTAAACACAATTATATACAAGACGACAATATCAGTATCTTCTCTTATTCGCTCGAATCATAGAAAATTTATGCTGCTTGAACAGTAGCAAATTTCATTCTGTCAAATGTGTTATCGGAAAGAGAGGTTCCATCATTTTCTACATTGCATTTGAATTGCTGTCTTTATTAACATTCTTATTCATATTTCTACTATGCTTCACCCAATTACTCTGTATTGTTCAAAATTTATTTTATTAGTTTTGAAGCAGAAAAAATTAAATCAAATGAAGATAATCAAGTGTGAAGTAAACAGCCATCAACAGAAATAAATCTATTTAGGAGAACGAATAAATCTGTTTATGACTACCTAGAGACTAAAATTTTAGGTAACCATGTGAAATCTTGCAGTGATTTGATTTGCTAATGAACATAAGTGATTATCCAATGGCAGTTAGCAGTGTATGTCTCAATCTGTATGTTACTGAAGGATTCAAATTTCAATTCACAATAGTAAAAAACAGAGATCGACAATTGACTGGCTAGTGAGAATCAGATATCGATGCATTAAATATATTACTATTTAGATCTAACTTAGAAAATCCAACTGACTTTATTTTATACATGATAAGAAAGATTAAAAATAAAGATAGATTGAAAAATATAGCAAATAAAAAGAAAACACTTGTATATATTTACTATATTAATAAATAAAATCATTTGATCAAGTATTGTGTGTGTGGTTTTTGTAAAATAATAAAAATTCAATTGATTGCCAAGAAATAATGATAAAGTGAGATAAGTGGATACAGTGATAGGGAGGTCGGTAAATTTATTGGATTTCCTAAGTAGGATGGTGCCCTGACAATTGGTGGCCAGTTTCTCGGTGGTCAGATAGTTATGAATTGAGAAGAAGGACGGATGTAATCAGTTCAAATAACTAGCTGAGAGTGACTAGGAAAAAGAAAGGACATCTAATATATCAAAAATATTGATATATTAAGAAAATAGAGATGAGTTCAGTTCAATAGAGTCCGAGAGTCAATAACTCAGTGTTAGGCAAAGATTGTTACTGAAGCTGATACAATTTGACAACAATCAAGATTTTTAGCTATGATGATGGTATCACACACACACACACACACACACACACACACACACACACACACACACACACACACACACACACAAATTCATAAAAATTAATTTAGTGTTTTTTTACATTCTAATATATTTCAGTTATTTTATGGATCTAACTGGTATTTGCCCCTAGTGATGCTAGATGGAATAGAAGGAAAATTTGAATGGTGACTTTAGATTCCTTGAATATTCTTACTGTTACCATGGTGAAAAACCACATAATCCTCCACCGATAACCGCAATGTTGTGTACTGTGAATGCCTTATCTTTCATCTTTTGGTCATGTCATCATGTTCCACACATTGGTGACTTCTGAGGGGTACACTGGTTCATAAGTTTGAAGAATAAAATAACTCAAAACATACAAAAAAAAACCCCACAGACTGACACTTTTTGTAAATATTTGTTCCAATTTGTGTGTGCCATCATTATGAGAAACTATCCTCTAAATGCTAACGTCCACATCTTAGTTTTTCTGATGAGGTCAAGTTCGTCAGTTGATGTCAGCTTATCTCAATCTTCCAAAGCTCTCTTGACTTGATCCAAGCCACAATCTACTTTTCACTGTGTCAAATTTGCAACTGTCGCCAACTAGCCTTCAACCATCACAAACCAAGACCGTCTGAAAATCGTTTTTACTGTTGTAAAATTCGGTCATTTCTAAAACACACTAATTCAAAATATAATCTATGTCTGACCTTTTGGTCGCCACACTCCAACTAACAATCCCATTCAACTTCCCTTGTCTATGCCAGTGAATAACTTCCTCTCCATTGTTCTGTTGATAAACCCATTTCCTCTTGTCTTTTATCATACTGTTCCTATTTCCTTCCTAGCACTTGGGAGGAGGAGGGGCAACGTCGATAGTATTACACCATGTTGATTTCTATAACATTGATTTATATATACATATGCATATACATTTAAATTCTATTTGTTTTTTTATTTGCAGGTGTCCAGTGCGAACTGTGTAATATAATAGATGACCAAGGTGGCAAAGATAAGATCTACTGCGAAATCGGTTGTTGTGGTCCCCTAGAAGACAGTTTTTGTTGTGTTGAAGAGTAAGCAGATTTACTAAGTACACGGTTACAACCACCAAAAGCAGATTTACTAAGTACACGGTTACAACCACCAAAAGCTGGGCACAGCTTGAGTAGGTATTTGTACTCGTCAGGGACACATCCCTGACAATCAGTCTGACACTGGCTTTGTTACTGTCTGAAGCATGGTTCTGTTCAATCCAAGGAGTTCCATCTTCCCAGGTTTTATCTTCTCTCTGAGACTAGGTTAATTTATTGCTAATCGCCTGAGGTACCTCTATGGGAGAATGTCAACGTGGCTGCTCAAACATTTTTTTGTAGGTCAAATCCCTTCATCTAATGTGCTAGCTTTTCAAAACCCCATCCAACTTAGTGTCTAACCTTCTATAGATAAACATACCACCAAAAAGCTTACGCAATTTATTTGCTTTAGGTAATTTAATGCCGTCATTTTAATAGTTATAACAACATCATCATCATATTTGATTTAACATTTGCGTTACATACTGGCATGTGTTGAACGGCTTTTAAAAACCAACCTTGTGTCCAATTCTGTCATCAAGGGAAGACAACTAAATGGGAACTCTGCTTTTTCTAAATTCAGCTTACAGCTAAAGAAAATAAATACAAGTAGCACCAGCTTATCTCAAAACTAAGTGGCCGACTGTAGTCGAGGGCGACCTGAAGGTTTTCTTTTCATAGCTGCTACTCCATTTGCTCTTGATCCTCCCCTTATAATGCTGAGCGTTTAGCTGAGGGGCATCAATTACCATTTTTTTTTTTTTAAGTCTTTGGTATGACTCGACCGCTGATTGAACCCTGATTTTCTTGCCTAGTAGTTAACACTCTTACCATTATATAAAATGGCCAGTATTAAGGTGAAGGTTAAAGCTCAAATTATGATTAAGATTACTGAAACCGTGTAATAAAGATACTTTTTTATTTATTTATTTATTTTTTTAATTTCAGTGACTCTGCCTTTTCCGATTATTATTATGGTTACAGAGTGGCAGGCTCAATTGTGGGATTCATTATCGGTCTCCTTGTTGCAATAGTATTCGGACGTTGTGTCTACGCCATTTGCCGTGATAGAACTGTCTATGTAACAACAATAGAACCAGGAGCAGCCGGTGGTATCACTGTAGTAACAAGTAAGTAAACACTGTGAATCATTGCGGTGCCATCAAAACACAAAAGCTGCATTTGCGGATGAACAGAAAGACAAATTTTGTAGTATTTATATAATAACAATCGGGAGGGGGACACCGGCCTTGCCAGGTTGTACAATACAATTCAGATTTCATATTTATATTACAGAGCCAATTCTCTATTGATTATATATATATATATGTAGTAAAGATTTAGAAGGCTATCACAATGCGAGGAATAAGATATAGTCGGTGTTGTTGGAAGAAGACAAGAACAAGTGTCGATTTACAAATCAATAAGTAGATATATATATATGTCTATATATACATGTATTTATTCAGTTGTATTAAATACAAACGTCTTACTTGTTATGTCTGCGACAATATCCATAATAATTTCGGAAAAAAATTCCCTTTTCAAATGGTAGATGTGACAGATCGATTCAAAGCATGCTAGATGATGGAGGGAAATTGGATGACTGTGTAGAGCCTCGGAGCAAATGTAAGGAGGGGGTTTATGTATGGCCTGTTTTAGGTAATTAACATTTTTTGTTCCTTTTTTATAAAAAATTTTTGTATATATATATATTTTATTTATTTATTTATTTTTTTTTTTTTAGTTTATAACTTGTTGCTTTAGCGCAAGCTTTTTTTAATTTTGTATATTCTCTGTCTATTTTGTTGTCTTTATTATTATTTTTTTTCTTGCTGCTCTGTACTATTCATTTACTTGTTTAATTTATTAACATCCTAGTATATTCAGTGGGATGACTTGGTGTATCTAGGTCACACAAGTCGCTAGCAGGTTGGTACTGGTTAGCTTTTGAAGGAGAGGAGTAGAAGGGGATGTGAGAGAGGAGGGGAGGGGGTGCTCCAGTCGGCTGTTGGGTTGTTTAGGTTAGGGGTGTGGTTGTCAGGAATAGGAAGATGGTTGGGAAGGGGGGTGCTAGATTGATATTACTTGGGAATTGTTAATTTATTTATTTTAATAAAACTACAAGTGGTTGTAGATGGAACATTTTTTTTCTATTTAATTCTTTATTATTATTTGTTTATTAATTATTTGTATTTGTTGTTAGTGTTTATTTGGGTTTGAATAGGTGGGTTAGCTTAGATCAAATGTTTTTTGTTTTTTTTAAATATATATTCCCGAAAGGATGAAACACTAGTGTCTTTAGGTATTTAATTATTATAGTATGAAAATAATTATGACAACCCCTTTAAGAAACTCGTTTCTTATTGTTGAACACTTTCAGTTGAATTAAGTAGGTCAATTTAGCTCTTATGCATAGATCATCATATAATGATTAGATTACTGTTCTGATGTAAAGAATATTTAAAATTAAAATGTTTAAATTCAACGTTATTTCACGCGACTAATGATAGCCGATTGGGTACTTTTGCTAATCGAGCCAGAGATAGCTTGTGTTGCCAAGTTCGAATCTGTCGACTGGTGTTAATCGTGACACCCTGCACTGAAGATTCACGAAAAGATGAAACACTAGTGTCTGTAGGTATTTAATAATATAGTAAAAAAATAATTTTATATATAAGTGAACGTGTATGTGTGTGTGTATATTTTCCTACGCAATAACTGTCAATTTTCAGTCTACAGACTTGAAATTTGATATACAGGGTATTGAGATTTGGGAAAATCTTTATAATCCGTTTTTGACCAGAAATTTGGCTGTTAAAGGGTCAAAGTTCAACGATTTGACCTTTGAGAACTCTACCAAACTCCTCTGCCAATTTTGGGTCTAAACACTTGAAATTTTAGATATAGGTTCCTTGGACATGGATCTAACTTAATAACTTGATTTGAGCTCAAAACAATAAATGTTAACGGGTCATAATAGGGATAGGGGTCAAAGTTAAAGAATTGACCGTTTTCTTTTTTTTGTTTGGGGGGGGGGCTCAACAGACACCTCCAAACACCCAGGCAACGCCGGGCTGAAATGCTAGTATATATAATATATATAAGAGAACAAGTAGTTAATAAAACATGTTAAAAAAACACTTTGAAAAAGAGTTAAAAACATATTTAATTTTAAAAAGGAAGCACAAAATAAGTGGATAGTCCTTAATCTGCAGAGTTTTGAAGAATTTCCTTCTCATCAGAGGGAGGATTTAGCAAAATGCGGGATCGGATTTTGCTTTCAAAAGTATTTGATGAAACTACAAGTAAGTCATAGATCTTATTTGGTAACAAATAGTGAAGGAGAGGGAATATGGTGAAGAAAAAGGTGATTTCACATGAATGGATAGTCTGGTGAAGGGTAAAATATCCAATAACGGTAAAATCCTAAAATCAAAATCCAAAAAAGTTGGTTAAGTTTACATTTCCACAAGTAAAATCCAAGGGAATCGCGTCATTGGAAAATGGTCCAAAGTAATCCAAAAGGCAGAAATCCATGGAATAATTCACAAATGGGGGCAAGGAAAAGGGAATGAGTTTAAATAATTTGGAGTTCCTATCCCGCCGCAGTTACCACCTGATGAAGGCCAGAGGAATAGTTGGCCAAAACAACATCTAAGAAAGATGAAGATAATAGTCCGCAATAAATAAATTAATAAATAATACTCATCTCAATAATGAATTCCAACTAAATAATATAAATTAGTGTCTTATTCATATGGTTTACATTACCTCATCTATAATATAAATCTTACTTGTCTGTTTAAATGTATGTCTCAAACTTTCAACAGAGGTGACAAATTTTCACAAGATCAGTATCATTTTGAAACTCGACCCTTCGGACAACAAATATCGAAAAATTGGTCCAAAACATTAATTTCTTCACCCTTAACTGGGCACTTTTCTACAGGGAGGGATCGCTTTTTTCGGCGATATTTTAAAAAGTCATCGCCTGTTTTCGATTATCTACCTTTAACAGGGTATTGAGATTTGGGAAAATCTTTGTAATCCGTTTTCGGCCAGAAATTTGGCTGTTAATGGGTCAAAGTTCAACGATTTGACCTTTGAGAACTCTACCAAACGCCTCTGCCAATTTCGAGTTTGGCGATGGGTGCAACAGCAAACATGTCTCACGCTTATTTTTTCACTTTCTTTTCCTCCTTTGTGGTACAGGTTTGAGCCTACTTACTACTCCTATTTTTTTTTCTTTTTTTTTTTTTTTCTCAAATAACACCCTTACACACACCTCCCTTTTCTTTTCCACCTTTGCATCACGGGTTTGAGTCTGCCTGCATACTACCACTTTTTTTTTGTTCAAACCACACCTACAAACACCCAAGCAACACCGGGCACCCAGGCTAGTATTATATAAAAGTTACCCTGTGTGTGTGTGTGTGTGTGTGTGTGTGTGTGTGTGTATGTGTGCGAGTTCCTTCTTCATAAATTCTGAAACGGCTGAATCTATCTTTTGCAAATTTCACACAAAGCTAATTTATATGTCTGGCAGTGTTTTTAGATATGTTTTGTACAGAAATTCATCCGATAAGTATCAGAAATAAAAAAAGTCAAATCTTAAAAATAGCTTTTCTTTCTTATAGATAAAAAAGAAGAATTTTTACAGGGGAATATTTTAGGTTACACTGGCCAAGGGAGATAATAAAATTTCCACAAATCATTTATTCTTAAAAAACAGATTTATTATAATAATATAGATATATAGGAGATATAGGTTATTTGTAGAGCATTCAACTACAAATCAAATGATCCCCCTGTACCTCACCATTTTATTTTAATTTTTTCTTATTAATGAATTCAATTTACAATAAAAGAGGTACCATTTAAAATTGCTGCAAATCATTTCTTCACTTGCATATTTTAAAACTAAACATTAATCAGAAGTGACTTTTCCAGAGCATTCATCATCAAGCTCAAATATCAGCTGATATGATATTGTAAACAAACACGAATGGAATTGTATAACCGACATGATCATTATTATTTAAAAAAATTTTTTGCGAATTAGTCCACCGGAGTCCTCGTAATATATAATAATCAATAAAGGATTGATTCTATAATAAGACATACCACAATCTGCATAAATTAGAATATCATGTTTAAGCGCATTGTATGACCGGGCTACCAGCTAGTTTTATTATAATCACATATGCATATTTGAAATTTTAAGAGTTCCCTTAAAGGGGATATTTCTATTGTTTTCTATTTTTCATATAAATTCTCTAACATTTTTTTGGAGTAGTGAATAATATTGACATTTATACATATTTTCCCAAAACTTCTGTCCTTGATGGAGGGGAGACTAAAACTTGTTGCTATGGTTTCAAATGATCTGAAATAACAGCAAGGGAAGACTGGATTCCAAATATTTCTTGTACATTATATCTCCCCTCTTTTGGAAATAGGGTATGTTTATGAATATCTCCAGTATCAAATAATCCTTATACATTGTGAAATTTACTTTATGTATGAAAACTAAAGAGAGGAGATATAACATATTAGAAATATTTGGAATCAAATATCCCCTTGCTGTTATTTCAGATCATTTGAAATCATAGCAGCAAGTTTTTGTCTCCCCTCCATCAAGGTCAGAGGTTTTGGGGAAATATCAGATATTTTGTAATTTTTTGTTTGTGCAAAATTTGAAAAAATCCCAGGCATGATTGAGAAAAGTGTAAACAAATGAATGGATGAACGATTAGAGGGCAATTTAATCCTTATAATGCCTCCTAGAGGTGCAACCAGAGTTATCCCAGAAAATCTGTTCAGGCAAAAATTTACTTTCACCATGACAAATGTTTGTGCAAAATTTCAAAAAAATTCAACGAGTGCTTATTGAGAAAAGTGTGAGTAAACGAACAGAAGTGAATTACTAGGTTCAATCCCTCCTTTGTCAGAGGACCAATAAAATTAAAATTTATTGATCACCCCACCCCAAATGTATTTTTATGTTTGCAAAAATATATACATGTACATATTACAGGGCTTTTTATGACAATTTGAAAAATAATTTTAACCCCCCCTCCCCAAAAAAAACCCTATAGCCAAATATTGAGATATCAAAAAGAATCAAAATCAGTAATTGCATCGGAATTGGGAATTTAAAATAGAATTTGTAATTGTATCAGAATCGTCCCATCACTAATATATATATAATTATTTTTCTACTATAATAATTAAATACCTACAGACACTAGTGTTTCATCCTTTTGGGAATCTTCAGTGCAGGGTGTCACGATTACTACCAGTCGAACGATTCGAACCCCGCATCACGAGACATCTCTGGCTCGATTAGCGGAGACCGTATCCATTCGGCTACCATTAACCGCTTGAAATAATCAATTAAGTTGTACTCCGTTAGGAAAAATCTAGAATCCAAAGGTGAATTGCAAATGATTCATTTTAGATCTTATAGATTACAACTTGATTATTTTTTTTTTTAACTTTACTCTAATCAACTCACATCTTGGATTACAGTTTCTTCTGTTTAGACCTTAAGGAGTATTACTTGATGGATTATTTAACTGACCTCTTGGATTTTAATATAATCCATTTTTTTTTCATTGAAAATATCTTTTAATTCAAAAAAATGATTTTTTTTATATATTTTCAAATTTATGCTAATCAGTGGAACATTTATACTAATGTTCATCCTCTGATAAAAAGAGTCTAACTTTGAAAATCTACGGATTAAATATTTTTATTCATGATAATTCCTTGCTTGAATTTTTGAATTTTTGATAGATTAACAAATATTGTAATTTAGTCATTTTTTATTTTCATCAATTTTTTTTTCTTGTTTAATTGCTCTATCCAGTATATTGAGCTTTCTATTAACTCAACAGGTTCTTACATAAAGATAATATTGTAATATTAATTTTATATAATTGTTTTGAATTTTTAACAGAAAAAAAATCTTATTTTGAGTTTAAATTAATTTGAAAATGAATTTAAGTGATATAGATACTAAATGTCCAATCTGTCACTATAATTGGAGTAACAAATCAACACTTGATCCTGCTTAATTAATTAAATATTTACACATTTTCTTATCCAGGTCAATTATCATACAGATAAGATTCAAGCTTCTATCTCACTATTACAGCCAGAGTAATTGTAGAATTCCCTTGCTAATTAATTCAAATGCGTTGTTGCAAACAGAATATAAATATCTAACGATTTGCATAACGCATCTCATTAAAATGATAGTGTAATGTTTGTAAATGTCTTTTATTTATTATATTGCAATACAGGTGGTGAAGGGTACACAGGTGGAAACATTCCTATGCAGCGACCAGCCACCATTTCATACTCTGAAGATATTCCATGCCCAGCTGGTTTGCCCATTCTTTACCATGATCAACCAAACAACGATCAGCAAAAACTTGTTAAATAGTAATAACCAATCGCATGATAGCATGTCTCATTGAAACTAGTGTCTCCTTAGATTGACACTGTCAGCCTCTTGAGACAGGCAGAAGACAAATGATTGTCAATGGAAAAAATGTCTAGTCTCATATGTGGACAGCTAATCAATGCCAAATGGCATTTTTTTTTTCTTTCAGAATAAAGACATTTTTTATTGTTTCAATAAATTTTAAAATAAAAACAAGACAATATATTTTAAAAATATCCAAAATATGTACATGTTACTTTTTTTCAGTCAAGCTTTCAGAGTTCAATTCAAGAACATTTATAAATAGAAAACAAATTCCAGAAACATTTTTTTAGAAAATCCAAGATATCCTTGAACACCTTAATTGTCTAGATAAATGGCAAAACACTGTAAAAAATGAATCTCCTTACTAAAAAGTCGCTGGAATTTGCTTTTATACAAAAATATACATTTTGTTTATTAATCCGAACACTAAATGACGTCATTGTTTTGCGTCATCCATTAAAACAAAGATGGGATAACTCTGCACAGCGGATGATATCTATGTTCTAACCGTACACAGTGGATGACATCATCCATCAAACAAGAGATAGGATGAAAGAAATTCCTTATTCTAGATGGCCTGATTATCTTCATGGGTCAACTAATTGATCTTTCTTATTTTGTTTAGTTCTTTGTTAGTGCACATTGGATCATGTCACAAAAAAAAAACGACCCTGGTATCTAACTCTGTCCCAGGGTAGGCATTGTAAATAAGAACTTCAGTAAAGTGTGAATGGTAAGAGAAGTAGTGAAAGATGAGAGAGAGAGAGAGGGGGGAAGAAGAGATAGAGAGGGGAAGAGAATAAAAAATGAATGATCATCAGTAAAGAAATTTACTTGAAAACGAATGTCATCACAAAATAAGCTTTATTTTTTTTTTTTTACTTGTTTAGATGTACACACGATATTTTGCATTATATAAAATTTTAATATGGTCAGTGCATTGACACAGGCAATTACCATATCACTGACATGTGCACTGGAAACCTACTGATTTCCATCAAGCTATTTTCCAAGGAAAATATAAACAAGTTCAAATTCCAGTTAAATAAAAGATATGAGGTGTTTAAAATAAGTTGCCAGACGTTTTTCATATGGACACTTTTATTAATAGTACACACATGAAACTTTAGTTCCATTCAAAGTAATCTCATCCGGCTGCAATGCACTTGTTGTACTGTTTCAATAATTTCTGAAAGGCCCCATGGAAGTCCTCTTGTGTAAGCATGTTAATGATCCTTGTCACAGCCTCTTTCATCTCCTAATTGTCTCCTAATGACAGCCTCTAAGGTTTTCCTTGAGCTTCGAGAATAACCAAAAGTTCACAGGGAGTAAAGTCTGGAGGGTGAGGAACTGTCTTAATGCCCATGACAACGTTTTTCTTTCTGATCTTCTGAGCACCCTTGGGACAAACTTTGCACAAATCTTTCGCATCTTCAGTTTCTCGTGAACAAAATTGTGGGTACAGTTCCCTCACTGACATCAAACTGCGTACTTACTCAACAGTCCTTATTCATGAAATTATTTTCTTGGCCAATCAATTCTGGTGTTCTGACTTTTTTTACTCCTCCCACACCTCTCATTGTCCCTCACAAACTCCCCACTTCCCTTGACTCTTATGCCACTAAAAAACTGATGCTCAATTCATGCAAGATTGTCCAAAAGTAGCCGGAAGCATTCCATACGTTTCTGTAGCATTTTTTCCAAGTTTAAAACAGAATTTTATCGCATATCATTCTTCTAAAGTGTCCTCGCCTCTAGATTGCATTTTTGAAATTCATCAGCTGTGACAATCAGGGTAGGGTATATTTCAATTCCTGCTGTAGCTGTTCATTTGAACCTGAAATCATAAAAATTGGTCAGTCGTCTCATAATTTTAAATGCATGTACAAAAAAAAAGTCTAGAAACTTATTTAAGGTACCTCATATATCCATATTAATGAAAGAGAAGTCACAACTTTGTCTTCCATATGAACAGGTTTTCTCACATAAATTCTAGACAAAACACATCCTACATACTAACAATAAAATCATCCATTTTCAAGTAAATACTTTCTGTTAAAGAGATTATTATCAATGTCAAAGTTAAGAAATTATATATTTACTCTAATATATAAAGTATATGAATATGGATGTAGCAATAGAAAAACTAAGGAGGACACAATGAAAAAGAAACACCTGAATCAGACAGCAAACTGAAATAAATGACATCACCACCATATGAATGACTAAACATACATGGACAGTTCACCTTTTGAGACAGGTGAACATTTGGAGTGACAGAATGAACCTCAAGACAATGGGAAAGACCAAAATGAAGGCAAAAAATCTGGGGATAGGCAACCTCAAGAGCCAACTGTGTTTTCACCAGAGAGAAAATAAGATGGAAAGAAACCAGAGGAGGGGGGGGGTTTCTCCTCTAGGAATAATCAAAAACTCTAATAATGGTGAAGTAAAGTGAAATTTTCCTCAACAGAAGCTGCATGCTGAAATCTGCTTCATAAGTGCTTTAGTTTGATTATTAGTCTGCATTAAACCACCGTCATCCCTTAAATATTATTTTTTTTATTTAATTTTGTTCTAATTCACTGATTTTTACATTTTATCTGCTCAGCCATTTTCTTTTTGATTACTAATTTTGGCACAGAAGAAGAATTGGCTAACTTTCTCACTAATAATTCCTTATCCATTTAATGCAAAATATTGTGAAAGAAATTTGGTAGAAATCTAATCAGAATCGTTACCCCATATGTTTGGTCACTTCATATTAATCACTAATAGGATCAGCAATTACATGACTAATAAAAAGATTTTCTAAAGTTATGTTTTCAAATTACAAATCAAATGCAAGCATTCATAATTTCCTATCTCATAGCGCTTTTAGAATATGTATATAACAAAACGTCCCCTACAGTTCTTTGTTTTAAACTTATACTTAAAAATGGTATGCAAGAGTTAATTAACTTTCAATTCTTGTGCGCAAGCATTTTATTTCATACTGAGAACAGTGAAAGGATGTATATTCATCATAGTAGAATTAGTCACTTGCTCCAAGCAAGCAAATACCAGTTCTTACCAGTCAGTTACCATAAAAACTGGGTCTGGCACAGTTATCATGTGAGAGAGTAGTTCAGTTATATTGATTCAAGGTTTCGATTCTTAGTTGTAAAATAATACAAACATGTCAGTATTCATTTTTATTTGTACATTTAGTTCCTATTTATTTTAATTAAAATTTAATTTATATTTCAATTATTGAAATCGAGAATTAATTTTTACACAAACCATTTGCTTACTGTTCTAATTAAATGCTGATCTTAAAAATATTACCTATAAAATTTACTTAATTTACAAATATTTTTATTCTTATAAAATAATAGTTTCTTTCCAATGTTATTATATACAATACCTACTCCCCAGATTTTTTAAAATACTATAATAAAATTGCTATAAAATAATAAGAACGTTTAAATGCTCATTATTATTTATAAATCTAATAATCAAAGAAAATTATAATGCTTATAAATATTTAAAAAGATGGGGCTCAGAGATGAGAGTGTGAGTTTCTTGCATTCTCAATCTTTCACTAGCAACATCTGTGTACAGATTCGGCTAGTAATATATAAATATTAATCTAATAATTCATGGTTGGTCCAGTGGACTTATATAAAAAGAAAATTGAATTATAACTTAGATTAGTTAAAATAAAATGGAAATTAAAAATCAGGTATAAATATGTAATGAGTTGTCTCCCTTGGATTAGTCAATTATAAGTTATTTCGTTTGATTATAAGAACTCTTCAGGAAAGCCATGTTGGAAATAAGTCTTCTTCCTCTTTTTAAACAATGCCATTGTATCGATTGGACATGTAAATTTGCAGCTAATAAATTCTTTCAGCTGTATTAAAGCAGGAAAAGCACTTGCGTACGTGCTCTTTGAAAAACTAATCCAAGAAACAAACTATAGTCATATTCCAAGGGATTTTATTGGTTCATGGGCTAATTACTCAGTGCTAAACTCACTCCAATTACATCAAGAAAATCAGAACATGTGATTGCTATACATTTACCTTGTTGAATCAGTTGCTTATTTATCGCCTCTGTCGTTATCTAACTGCATACAACAGTATCATACAAATGCATTGGGTAAATACAATTCTATGTATGTTATTTGGTAAGTTATTATAGCATAGTGCTGTAAAAAATGGTGCTTATATAGAATTACACTTATTAAAAAAAAAAATGCAGAAAAAATCTTTATGATGTACACACTCCTCACGGAACAAAGATATCATATTCTAAAAATCATGTAAATTGATCAAGTAGTTTTTTTAACTAAGAAAATTAAATAACGTCAATTTCAATCCCACAGGCTTTCTCTTTACGAAGATCATGCCTGTGTTCACATCTGATATCCATAAACAGCAAAGACAATATTTTACTTTATAACTTGAAAATTTATAGAAATTAAAAAATAACTAATAGTAATAAATTTAAAGTGATAATACAATGACAAGGTACATAAGTGTGAGGATGAATACATAGGGGTTATGATTATTTCCCATTGCCTACTAATTTTTCTTTTTTTTTCTCTCCCATATATATATATATATATATATATATATATATATATATATATATATATATATATATATATATATATATACTAGCTGGACGCCTGGCATTGCTCGGTCATACAATTTGCTTAAACATGATATTTTAATTTATGCAGATTATGTATCCTGTATTGAATCTATATGCCTATAATTTTTCTTTTTTGGTGTGTATATTGATAATCATAAAAAAAAACTTTTTTTATTATTTATTTAAAAAGAAAATACAACTTTGTTATATATGGGTCGTGAAATTGGATTCATCTGCAAAAGACCTAGCTAATTTACATTGGCTTTTAAATATTCATTTTAATTAATTCCCTATTAGTCTTTTTTGTTTTCTTATGGGATGATCATCTTTAGTTTACTATTATGCGTAATTATATTCATGCAGGTATTCTAGATGATTTATACTTGCATAATATTTGCATAAAAAGGTTATAGTAAACACAAACCTATTTCTATATATATTTATGTATTCATTTAAAAAATCTTGCCTAAGAAACTCCTTTGTCAGTTTTTGGTCTACAGACATGAAACTGAATATATAGGGTATTCGAACTCATGTGAAACTTTATATTTGGGTTTTAGCCAGGGAAAATATAATTTTTTAAACTCGATGTAATAAGGAAAAACTTTTACTATATTCTTTGTGTTTGAACATTTGATATTTCAATAAATAATGTGAATTTTTATTTTTCATCATTTAATTTTGTCATATATCTACTATTATATTTAACAAACTTCACGTGTGTGTCTGAGTTCAGTGGACTCGAAAACGGCTGGGTCGATTTTTATGAAATTTCACACTTTATGTGCCTGGCAGTGTTCTTAGATAGGTTTTGTGTTGGAACGTTTTCGATAAGTTTCGATAATCAAAATAATCTGATGAAAGAAGAAACAGGCGATTTTGACCAAAGTTAACACCTTATACAACCGAGCATCACAAGTGCATTTGAGAAGTTTTATTACCACACAAGCCAAAAGGTGCAACATATATAATTAAGAGTAGGTTTTTTTATATGACAGGGATGTATTCAAAATGAATGTTTCTGTTTAAAGCACAGTTGCACTATGATACTTGACTTTTCATTTTAAACTAAAATTCAAACCATTATCACTGCACAAGCAGTAAGGCCAGGCATGTAAAATCAACAGTAGGTTCTTTGATATGACAGGGGCGCGTTTAAAATTAATATTTTTGCTTAGGGCACAATTGAAGCATGATACTTGACTTTTGCATTTTAAACTTTAATTCAAGCCATTATATATAAAAAATAATTTTATAAAATCAACAGTAGGTTCCCTACAGTGCAATGAAGACTACAATGTATTGTGAATTATTATTGAAGAGAATCATGTGAAGCTTCCGTCTGGTGCATTGCGATGGGTCCTCAACTAGAGCAAACAATAAATCGATTTCATTAAAAAATGGGCAATTTCACAGATTTCAATGATAATGAAAATATGGGAGTGTAAAACATGCATTAATCATTATTTGATCCCAGGCAACGTCGGGTCTCCCTGCTAGTATATTATAATGTTTAAAGGGAAAAAATATAATTGCCAGACTTACAAGCTCAACTGTTCAACTATTTTAAATAAGCAATAAAAAATATATCGCCTATAGAGGAAATAGAATATTGTGTTACTAATTAAACTAACATATATAAAGTTTTTAATAATGTGATTATTTTTATTTTTTTTAATTGTCTGATGTTTTTAAACTTTCTTTCTGCTAAGCTGCACTCAGCGAATCTAAAATAGACAACCAAAATACAGGGTTTAAGTGATAATAAAAATGATTTGCTAAAATCTGGATCCTTTTAAAAAATGAATAAAGACATGTTTACTGGAATATAATTCGTTATTGTTTATTTATGTATAAAATCTATGTTTGTATGATATAGAAAATCAACATTAACAGCACATTTGAATAAATTTTGCTAAGAGTTAAATTTTGAAATTTTCCTTCAATTCTATCTGGCGTCACTAGAAGGAATAAAATAACTAAAATATATCCAAACATAAAGAAACGAAAATAATTTTTGGAGGGGAGAGATTTTCTTTGTTTCATAAAAAAAAAAAAAAAAAAAATTTAAATAAAATATCTCAGCAAAGAATATTAAAAATGGTTAAAACATTTAAATAATTGGTTTTATCGGTATTTCTAAGATTTAAATAAATAAAGAAATTATCTAACATTTGTTAAATCCATTTATTGTTTTATAACTACAGAATGTTTTGCTTTTTTTTTCAGATAAAGACATGCTCATTTCTTTTTTTAAGTAATACTTAACTCATACGTGAATTTCCGTTTCAAAATATGACTTCCAACATGTTATATTGTTATTTTATTTTTTACACAATACTTACAGTGATGACAATTATAATTTATCATTGAAATTAAATGCAAACAATTGGCAGAATATTTTACTAGATTTTTTTCTGCAATCATGTATGGTTTTATTTATTTTTAAGTAACTTGCAATTATGACAGTAAAATATTAACTCTTTTTTCAATTAACTTGCAATATTGCCAGTTAGAAATCAAGTGTTGTGATATTTTATACATTATTCTCTAATCCCCAATCCTAGGCAACGGCTGGTAGCCAATACTAGTTATCAATAAAAGAAAAATTTACACTTACTTGGTATTGGGTGTGGATATGACAATTTGTTTTGTTTTTCCAAACGGCTGCTGTAGTACTGCCAGCAGGAAATAAGGAAGAATGCGAGAACACAGTAAGCCATCAGAAAGATCCAATATTCCATCGTGTTGGTCCCTACAGATGCAGCTACAAATAACATGATGAAAGTTTTTTTAAATAAAATAATTATTTTTTAATAATCATGAAGATTATCAATTAAAATAATCAGTTGAAAAGACACTGGTTGATTAAACAAATATTCAAAATTAGAATTTATATTTATAAAAAATAGAATTTATTTGTCAACTAGCATCCTAGTTTTCTTTTTTCTAAAGTACACATCCTCAGCATTACTTGACTTGGATTTCTATCCCCAATAGCCATTTGATTCTTGCTCAACAGAAAATAGGAATTATACACATACGTAAGCACTGAAAATTAAATTTAGGTAAAATTCCATTACCCTTTAAAAATAAGTGCAAAAATTACACAGAAATGCAATTTTAACTGTACAATGCATTACGGTGAATTTAATTTCATAATAAAATTAGTTTTTTAAGTATGATTTTTTTTTAAAAGATACTTTTATTTTATGCTGTTGCATTTTTTACTACAATAAATAAAGATTTATTTAATATATAAAAAAAACAAAAAACTATTATATAGCAGTAGTCTGTGGGTTTCTATGTCCAGTTCAAATTTCCACAATACACAACAAACTCCTACGAAGTTGATATATTTTCTTAATCAGCATAACTCCGGATAAATATTATCTAAAATTTAGTAAAAAAAAAGCATTAATTCTTTGGGGGATCAATGTATTATTGAATATTATATATAAAAAAATTGAACACGATTTTTAATGTTATGTATTAATACAGTAGAAGAAATGACTCAGCATTTTTTCAAATTAGAAGATGCTAACTATGGATTTAATTTATCATTTCTTAACTATTATCATTTCTCTACAAAGAAAGGGGAGGGAAGGAAACTTGGTTTTAGTAGTGCTCTGGAGGCATCTAAATTTTTATTTGACACTTTCAGTAGTGCTCTAAAGGGCCCCTAAGTTTTATTTTTTTACATAAAAAAAAAAATTGCTCTTCTGAGGTAGGTGAGAAATTTAAGACTATTTAACATCTCTATTTTTTTCAATCTTTGAAAGTAAAAACAAAAATTTCTCGCATTATGAAGGAGAAATAAATAAGATTGTAAAATATTTTCTAATGTAGTGATTCCTTGCGACATCACTATTATTGGAAGCATTTCTATGATGGTAAAAAGGTTGAACACTGATATAAGGATTAATAGACTGTTGTTTTTTTTGTTTGTTTTTTTTTCACAGATCTGAATCAATAACAATGGCATAAAAGAATATCAAGTGCATATATTCAAAAGAAAACATTTGTTTTCATCTGAGAAAAAGGAAAAAAAAAATGTCATTGATTCACCACAAGAATTTTTTGAAACTAAAATATTTGCTTTGTATGGTTAAATTATCCTTACTAAAAAATGGTATGGTCCCACGCTATGATGTCTCATCACATCTCTAATAATGCACTGCTCATACGTTAGTCTACCAGTATGTCACCATGTAGCTACTTCCCCCCTTCCTGCTTCACATAATCAGCATCCCCCTCTCCCCTTTTTTTTATTGGCTCTTGAACTCACCTGATTACAATCCCCTTGACTTCTTTATGTGGGGGCACAGTGGAACAAGGCATCAACAGATTCAGCTGCAACATGAAGAATGTACTAAAAGCCAAGATCACCAAAGTCTTTGGGAGCCTAAATTGGAAAACAATGACAAAGACCTGTGGCTGATTCCAAGGCTGATTCAATGCTATCAAAGTCAAAGATGGATTCATCAAATGAAATCGACTGAACAATTCATGAAAACAAACTGATCCAAGTTTCATGAATAAATTTCAAAATATGAAACTTTTAATTTTTGCCAATTTGTTTTCATTTTGCATATTCATGAGTCATTGCTTATCAAAGCTCAAAGGCCAATTGAGGATGAAAGGTAATGAGTTTGTTAGGCGGATAAGTACATCACATTTTGAGGATTGGAGATAAGAGGTAAAACTTGGCAGAATTTAATTTTTTTATGCAAATTGCTCCAAATAAGGAATGAAGCCATTTAATGTAAGGCTGTAAATAGATTATTTAAGAGGACGGTTTGACCAGAATTGATTAAGATTAAACTTGAAAATGACCATGTTGTAATCTACTGGGAAGCAGCACCATAGTATTGTGTTTCACGATTCTTGGAAAGAAACTTTGGTCATGGAAGTTTCGTTTTGTTTTAGGTACACAGAGGAAGAAAGGAAAATTATTTACAATGGTTCAAACGATTCCTTGCTATGAACGTTTTACAGGGTTATAACCAGAGAGTTGGGTTTATTTGAGTACCTACCATGAAAATAATAGAATAGAATAAAAGAAAGACTAGCATAATCTCTTCTGTAGAAAAGAAATTATCTTTCACTAGATTTTAAAATCGATTTTGTACTTCAACAAATCAGGAAAGAGTGACACCTTCCCAGATGTCTAAGTAATGCTCAATCTTAGGATGTATGTGATTCTTATATAATTTATTAGATAAAGAGAAAGATTTTATCAGCTTATCTATTAAACATCACAAGAAACTTACCGTCGGTGATGTAACTTCCTGAATACATAGTTCTAAAAAAAGTAATTTATTATTTTTTTTTATAATAAATATCAGGAATGTGATACTTTCATGTCATGTTGAAGTTTAAAATAGTTCTTTTAGATGAATCCACAAATTTCGATAAGAGTTTCTGATCATGCGTTAGTCAGTTTGTCGATCTGTCATGCTTATGATTAAGATAGCATTTTCATTGCTACCTACGTAGATTGAACAGATGTACATCTTAATTCTTGTTTTATTTGTTTTTTTGTTGCATAACATTACATGGCATTAATAAGCCCTTTGTAATGTTCTGCTTTACAGTATAATCATATTGACACACCGGTTCTTATTAGATCCGCACATTGAGTCTGATTAGTATCAGATGGGTGATGATTTGAAAATACTGTATATAAAAAAATGTTGCACTGACTTCCTCCATAAGTAGTTCCCAGTGGCTTGTATATCTGTCAGAGGAGATGATGATGTTAGGTTCCTGCAGTTATTGCAGGAAGGTGTTGACATTCACTTCCATGTAGCACCTGGTATTCCCAAATGGTCACTCATCTGATACTGGCCAGACTCAACATTGCTTACCTTTGGTGATCTAACAAGAACTCATGTATCAATGTGATTATGTCATCTGCCTGGGATACACATGTGGTTGGGAATCTATATATTAATACGATAGTGCGTGTTATTTTGTGTGTCACGCTTACACCTTTTTACTTCTGAGAGACTGTAATTTAATTGTTATGACCTTCCATTTCTTGTCATAAATAATTTTATCAAGAATTCTTCATAAGTTTTGGTTTAGGTTATAGCTGATGCACCAAAGTCATATGAATATGTTTTTTTATTTTTGAAATCACAACTTTAAAATATATAACAATCGATAGAAAATTAACTCTATAATAATATATATGAAATCTGCATAAATCAAAATATCACATTCAAGCGTATTTTACGACCGGTCTATGCCGGGCGTCCCTGCTAGCTTAGATAAATACTTTTGCAGTTTTAACAAAAAAGCTACAATAATATCAAGGCGTCTCCATTTACGTTGAAAATCCACAGAATACCAACATCAATATATTACATATGAAAGAGTCTGTTGTGGAATTTCCACAGATCCCGCTAGTTATAAGTGAATTTGATACTCCCTTGAAATTTTTTCCTTCAGTGAAATTTGGCTCAGTCAGTCTAGGGCAAATACCAAACCAGGAATTACTAGATGTATTATTAACATGCCACTAGTAATTCTTTTAAACCTATCAGATGGCCAATCGCAATCTTGTTGATAGTTGGTTCAATGTATATAGTGGTATTTTGTACCAGTAGTAGCAATGATAATAGTCACAATTAAGATATAGCAGCAGAGGTTTCTCTGGCTTCCTCATTTTTTTTTTCTTCTTTGCAGCCCTCTTCTTTTGAATAAGTGCCAGTTAAATATTTTTCAACTCAATAAAACAAATGTCACTTTTTGAAATGTATTTAAAATTGCACTGCTTTAATCAACAGAACAATTCATTTTAAAGTGAGTTATGCCAGAATTATTTACCTTAATAACATCCCATTTATCACTAATTACCATCTTTGCTGATCAGACAATCTCTTTTGTTAAATGTGTGTGAAAGGTGATAATGTACTTAGGATCATGAAATGCCCCAGCATATTAATTATATAGATAGCAGTAGTTGTAAAAGTTATTAATAAAAACAACACAGTCGTTTGATGCTTAAGTCTTTTAGGGATTTTCTTTTTCATTTACACTATGCATGTAACCCCATGGGTCTTCTTCATCCTCTTTAGGAGAGGGAACAGCTATTACAAACAATTATTCTTCATGGTTTAGAAAAGAGAGAAAGATTTTATTAGCTTATCCACTATGCATCACCAGATACCTCCTGTCTGTGAAACAGCATCCTAAACAAATTGATGTAATTCTAATGGGATATTCTAATTTTCTACATCTAACCCCATGCGGAAAATTCCGTTTTTGATACAATTTTAACACACCCACGGCCAATCGTCCAACAGTTGTTCTGGAAATGAAATGAGTTGAGAAGCACTAAAATCAAGTGTTTGATTCATGAAAGAAACAAAAGCATTGCAGAATGTATTAGTTAAACTTTTTTATTAGAAATAGTTTATAACATTTAGGTAAGGAGCAGACAATAGTAATTATATATACACTGATGTTGTGACGTGACCGTTCCAGGGAGCGGTTGGCCTCCCCATTGGGGGAGGGAGACTCCCAAAGTACTGGAAAAAGCCACACAGATATGATTCTTTTATTCTTTAATTATCATTGATGTGCTCGGGGGACAGCGAAAAACTCTGTTGAGAGAAAAGTTTAGCATTGTGATTTTCATTTTTATGAAAATCGACGAAACCAAGTCATTTTTGAAATTTGTACTCCAAAACAGATAATGACTCAAGGTTCTGGAGAAATGATGTTTATAATTCAAGTGCAGTGCATCAACCCAGGGACCACAGGGGTGACTCCATGAGGGCATGAGAATGTTCGCAAAGCCACAGGTGCACTCGTGGGGGGGGGGGGGAGACTTCTCCTGGGGTGATGTTGTTGGGTATGATTGGTCCAGGAACAACCCTGGCTCACCCCTTCCCTGAATATATTAATGGAGCGGACAGTTGAAAGACAGTCAGACAAAGGCCAGTTGAGAGTTGAGCTAGAAAGTTTGAACAACTTGTAGAGAATCACCACACTCCTTTCTGCTCGCGCCGACCTCACCGCTATATTGAAGAGAGAAGTGAAATCTACTTATTGACTCAGTAGAGTCGTGCATTATTGAACATCGTTCTGTGAGACAATTGTATATAATTCGATATTTGTATATCATTTTTTCTGGAATTTAATCCGTAGGCTTTTGGTGCATGGAATTACTTTTCTTCTAGCATACGACAGACCGACGAGGTGACAGCATATCAATCCTGATGCGAGAAGCACCGATGAACATTCAGTCGCGAATTGAAGACCAAATCGATTGATGGGGTTCTGCCACACGAAGAAGTTACATTTAGTCGCTGTCGACAAAGATAGTGACTTGGACGATCATAAGGTCACAGTGTGTCTATGTGGAAATTCCACGGTCCTTTCTACGTCAATCTTTATAATGTACTGTTAATAATATTCCTTTTGAAGTAATGAATGTCAGGATCAATATTGTTAAGTAGAAATGACTTTACCAATTCATTTGTTTACGTTGGAACATTGCAGATTCAAATGAACCTTTTTCCACCAAAAATGTACGTGTTGGGCCATATTCCCAAGAAACCTTTACTCTTAAAGCACACATGATTCGACTTCTTTGCATCCGGTCAAATACCAGCATCTAAATTTTGGATGGAAACTATGTAAATACTATCAATCGACATTTTAGACATTTTTGATAACAGAAAATTTGGTTGTTAATTCCTAATTAAATGTGACCTTGGCGCGCAGCCATAGTAAACTTTTTCTCAATGAGTAAAGCAAGCTACAGCGAGAAAAATCAGTTCAGCCAGGAGGTGGCCAGTTGTCAAGCTAAGGAGCAGAAGACACAAGCAGTAGTAGTAGCAGCAGCAACAGCAAACCAAATTGCTCTTTTTATGGCAGCTCTCAAACTACTAGAATGCGATTCAATCGTTCACACTTTACTGTATGGTTTATCTCCTCGACTACAATTCCAGCTCATTTCTGCAGTTTCCAGCTCCAGCACCTTCTAGCTGCTCCAATTCCAGCGCCTCATTCTCCAGCACATTTTAGTGGTTCCTTTCATCAACACATGCTCCAGCAGTTCCTGCTTATAACATCCAGCTCCCTTTTCCAGTGCCCATGGATGCTTGGCTCTTTATTTCAGTACCCAGTAGCATCCGTTTTGTTTTTTTTTGTTTTTTTACATGGAGGTCACCACTTATCAAGGCCCGGAAGCCACTCGGGGATAAGGGTTATTGCGTGTACAGTAATCAATAGGATAGTATCGTAGTAATCATTAGTATTGGAGATTTGATAAAGTGTCTTACTTAAGGGAGTGGTTCATCAGGAATTTGTTTATGTTGGACTTGAAGACATCCAAATTGTAGTCAGGTGGGAAAGAGGCAAACGGAAGAGAGTTCCACAGGCGTGCAGTTCTAAGAAAGAAGCTTTGTTCATGGAATCTACGTTTTGATTTAGGCACAGATAAAGAGTGGGGAAAATGAATGACAGTGGTTTCAGCTAGACTGGTGTTTATCGTGAAAGATTGGTGAGGGGGGACAGGGGATTGGAGCTCAGACGAGCACTAGCCATGAAAGTAACGATAAAACAAAGACAGGTTCGCAATGTCTCTTCTGTGGGAGAGAGGTTGCAGGGAAGAGAAAAGGGCATCCCCACTAAGCCATGAAGCCTATTTTGTACTCTGTCAAGGCAGGATAGGCCGTTTTTGGCAGCTCCTGCCCAGATGTGACAGCAGTACTTCATCCTTGGACGTACCTGGTTTTTATAAAGATAGAGAATTGCATCAGCAGTGAGATATCTTCAGGTGTGGTAGAAGGATCCCACAATTTTCCCAGCGACCTTGGCAACAGACTTGATGTATGTGTTCCATTTCAGATCAGGAATAAAGGTCAAACCCAGAAGCTTGTCAAAACATGGAGCCTCCCCAAGAGGCGAGCCATTCATTTCAATTGATGCCAGATGAGGATCAGAGCGTTGATGATGTAAAGATAGGAGCTTGGTTTTAGATGCATTAAAAGTAGCTAGCCACCTCTTCCCCCATTGTAACACACACTCAAGATCAGAGGAAAGAGAATCAGAGAGAACTTTGTCATTTATAGCCTTTGATGTGTTGCCATAGATGGTCGTGTCATCAGCATAGATGTCAACGAATGATTTAAGTATGTGTTTTGGGAGATCATTGATGTAGATCAGGAAGAGAGTTGGGCCCAGGATGGACTCCAGCATTATTACTCTGGGCCTCTGATTTCTGCCCATCAACCACTACTCTTATGAGCCTATCAGAGAGAAAGGATTTAATAATTGAGAAAACATCCCCAGTTATTTGGAAATCTTGTGAAGTATATTGCATGTCACTAAGAAGGTTATTTCTGCTGAGGTGGTTGACTACTTCTCTATTTAATATGGATTCCAGCAGCTTACTCATGACACACAGGAAACTTATTAGTCTGTACTTATCACCTGAATTCTTAAATACAGGGCATGCTGATGAGGTTTTCCAGAGTGTTGGAAAGCACTTCTCCTTAAGGCAATGCTTAAACAGTTTTGTAAGTATGGGGGCAAGTTCTGGTTGAATCTTTTTCAACACTATAATTGGAATGCCATCAGGGCCTGTTGCTTTACTGGAATCAAGGTTCTTGATTAGCTTGGTGACCTCACGCACAGATATTTGTATGTTGCATAGCGTGTTGTCTGTTATACGAGGAAATACGGGGAGTTGATGGCCTTCGTCGCATAGGTAGAATTAGTTGCAAAGTTCTTGACAAATAGTTTGGCCTTGTCTGATGCTGACGAGATGACCTCAGGTCCATTGATGATGGTTGGGATAGAACACACGATTCTGTTCAGGATCCTGTTTGCTAGTTGCCAGAACTGGTGTGAACCAAGCCACTGCTCAGCTACTTTGGATTTAACGGACTGAGCATATAGCTCTCTTGCATTTTTTATTACTCTTTTACAGTGGTTGCTGGCAGTCCTGAAAGCAGCTTTAGTCTCAGTACATCTATTATGTTGGTAGCTATGGAAAAAGTGATTTCTGTGCACGATAGCAGCAGCACATTCTGGGGAGAACCATGGCTGGCTGTTAGGTTTTTGTTGGAATTTTTTGTATGGTATGAATCGATCTATGCCTACAATTAACCATTCGGTTAGGTCTGATACTATAGCGGACACATCCTTTTTAAACATGGAATGCAAAGGTAGATCAGATATGAATGTACAGAAGCTATCCCAGTCAGCCATAGAGTATCGATATACAGTATTGTGGAGAGGTACGTCTGAAGACTTATTACATTTCATTTTTATCTTAACGGATACAACTAAGTGGTCGGAGGATCCCAGAGGAGATAGAACGGAACATGAACATAGCTCAGGGGAAGTTGTGAGAAAAAAGGCCGAGAAAGTTTGCATACTGACCGGTAGTATCGGGCACATGGGTGGGTTTGTAAACAATCTGTGAGGTCATAGGCAATGGCAAAATCATGACAGAGCCGTCAATGCCCAGTTCCAGGATCCAGCCTTTCTTGCAACCTTTGTTCCTGCTGATCCCAGTTAAAACACTTCCTATTCTCCAACCTCCTGCTTCCAGAATCTTTCTCCAGTTCCTCTACATTTTTCTTGTGTATTTATGGCAAAATAAATACATTTCTTTTATAAACAGTCATCTGCATTTGTCTTTTCTTCTTTGCCATCTGTTTTTTTTTTGTTTACGTCTATTTTTCTTAGTTGTCTTGCCAATTGGCATCCCAACCATTCAATCCCCCAGCACTTTCTTCTATAAAGCTTTTTTTCTCCTTCAATGTGAAGCCTTCGGTTAAATCTCTCATCTATATATAAAAGCGAAAATGTGTGTATGTATGTTTGCTTTTTGTGTATGTCCGCAAAAGGATTTTTTTCAGCGGTTTCTCGAGGCCGTCACTCATTTTTAAAACTTTTTAGATCACGGCGAAATCATAATATCTACGAGTTACAAACTGGGGTCGCGTGTGTATTTAATTTGCCTGACTTTCGAAAGCTAAATATTCAACATTTTACGATCGGAGCGTGTAGATTCGCTTTTTTCGTATAATAAAAGCGAATCTAATACGAAGGTTGTTACATCGTTCCCAGCGTGATTCACTGGGAACATCCAAAAGCAATCAGCTTTGATCAATGCGGGTTTTTTCCTTATGTCAGACAACTGCAATTTGGACAATACCCTTTCAGTGGGGAGCTGGTCTCCCCCCCCCCCCATCATCTTGGGGAAGCCCGAACTGCCCCCGCAGTAAATAAAAACATGACCCCCCGCAGTGAAACAAAGTAAACAAACGGCAAAAAACTGCCCCATCATCATAACGCTCCCACGATGACCTCATTAAGCGGCGACCTGTCAATCAAACCTCCTTGACTTTATTCACTTTAATCGCTTTTAAATTATCATTGTCGCCGTAGTGCAGGTGTTCAGGCTCAGTATATAGGCCTCAAGACTCCAGGTTCACATGCCACCGAGCCCCCATCTTTTTTTTTTTTTTTTAAATCGCTATTGTTAAGTTTCCTTTTTGTTCTGATTTACCCCCACCCCCACCAAACACACGCGCATAAAATATCCGGGCAACGCCGGGTACCCCCCCCCCCGCTAGTTTATAATTTATAATTTATAACATAAATCTCACCTGTCTGCTTAAATTTATGTATGTCTACCTAAAACTTTCAACAGGGGCCACGGATTTTCACGAGATTTGAAGCTTGACCCTTCTCACGACAAATATCAAAAGATTGGCTAAAAATATTAATTCCTCCACCCTTAACTGGGCACTTTTCTACAGGGAGGTCGCTTTTTCACCGATATTTTCGAAAGTCATCTTCTTTTTGATTGACTAGCCTTAATTTAAACCTTCGCCAGTTCCGGTTTGGCGATGGGCGCAACAGCAAAGACGTCATGTTTTTTTTGTTTTTTTTTCACATTTTTTTCCTTTTTCGCAGTACAGGTTCGAGCCTGCCTACTATCACTTTTTTTTTTTTTTTTTTTTTGCTCAATACACACCTTCAAACACTCGGGCAACGCTAGGCAGCCAGGCTAATATTCTATAATTGGAAAGATCAGACCACTTTTATCACTGAAATATGAAATATTTTATCATATTGTTATAGAGACTAGACTTTTTAGTCCATTAAAAAGGGCAAAAGTTAGAGCCCATTGACTTCGAATAAGTGCTTTATGCCAAGTTGATGGTTGAATATAATGAAATTTATATTTATTTTTGCATTAAATACCAATTAATTCCTATGATTCCCTGTGCATCAAACGGATACCATAATAATTAGTTTGCTGCACCTTATCATAAAGGTCCATACAAAATTTAAACCAGACCTGCCAAGTCGTTTACAAGAAAAGCTAGAATGAATAGACAGTTTAAGAGAAATATAATACATATGACCAACTTTAATGACTTTCAAAATTCTATTTTAAAATAGCAAAAATCGGTAAAAAAAAAAAAAAAAAAGTAAAAGAAAAAACGTGAACCAAACAAGAAAAAAATTCCCTTGTAGAAAACAAAAACAGCAGCATTTGTTCGGCTCGACTCACTTCAGGTACAAAGGATGGAGCTCAACAATCCACGTTGTTGTTGTAAGTGGTCAAGCAACTTGGAATAAGAACAAATAATCTTGTGTCTTGTTTCACAAATATTATTTCAAATGAAAACATTCGGCACACACACACAATATATATATATATATATATATATATATATATATATATATATATATATATATATATATATGACATTGTTTCAGATAAGGCATGAAGCCATCTGATGTAAGGATAAAAAAAAAATTACTTCAAGTTTAAAAGCTAGCCAACGATGAATACTTGCTATGTAGCTTCCAACCCAGAAAACAGCAATTCTACCCCCTTTTGTTAGAAACATCGTACATGAAATATGAGGATTAAATTACAAAATAAAGGAAGTGAGGGTTACGAGGTTGTTGGAAGTGAACTTAAGATCCACTTTCTACTCTACTGATATATCTATATATATAATACGTTTCAATCATTTTTTCCTCTCCTTACCTTAAAATCTTTATAAATTAAAAATAAAATTGTTATCTAATGATATTTATCAATCTTCAGATTACTACTGATTTAATTTATAACATGTTGGTTTCAAAATTTTGCTTGTTCAATTTCTAGCGGCGAGGAGAGGTATCAGTTTGATATGAAAGTTTAACATTAAAAAAATTATATATATATATATATATATATATATATATATATATATATATATCCTCTTTAAGCTGATAATATGTCCCCCCCCCCACTGGCCATTTTATTTCTTTAAATATTTAGATTACTATATCAATTAAACGCCAAATTTACGGATTATTTATAAAGATACAAAATTTGAAAATTTAATTGTTTACTTTTTAGAGGGTAATTTAGTTGGTTATGGAGCTGATGCAAAAAATTGTCCATTACCTCCTCCCCTTCCACCTTGATATGATAATGATTACTCATGCTAGTTGAAGTATCACTAACTTGCATGCTGTATCTGTGGTGGAAGATGGATAGTGGCTATCCCAAACAAGAAGCTGTAGACAGACATTCAGGACAACAGAGTTAAGACCATTCAGTTCTACAAATGAATCATTTGGAATACTAACTAATGACATTTTCAGCTTAACATAAGTATTTCATCTATCTGATCAGATAGTTTAACGGTTAGCCTGTTGCTGAGTTCTCATTGGTGTCTGTTATTAGCTCACTTGAACAATTGTAGCCATTGGTCGATTCGTTCAAAAGTTATGCCAGTTAAAGCCTGCAGGTTACGTTTACTGTCCCCTGGGAGTAAGGATACAAGCAGTACCTTGATTTAATTTTATTTACTACTATAAGTAAATAATATAAGTAATAAGTATGTAAAATGCTCCCTTTGCTCAAAATTTTGAAAAAATGCTTTTTTAAATAGAATTTAAACTAAATACTGGTTGCAAAAATAGAAAGAGCAAGTTCTTATTTAAAACTTACTGAATGAATAAGAAAAAGAGGGAGAGATGGTCTCTATTAATGGACACATGTTCATGATGGGAAATTTGTTACGTGGTATACTTTTCTCCGGTGAAACCGCATTCAATCTGCCCCTGGATTTTAATCACGCGGTGGACTTTCTTCTAACACTGTTTTCAATACTGATCTTTATAATACAAAGATCTTAGCGCCTTGAGTGCTAAAATGCCTTTTGTTGACTTCCACTAAACCTGTCTTTTATAGACGACAAAGTTTGCTAGTCACACATGGTTGATACATATGAATATTCTAATTCAAGTGTGTACTTGTTTTTTCTCACATTGAATAAAGATAAGCTTTTTTATGGCAATAATAAGCTAAGTCAAGACTATTCCCACCGTTTGATCCAGGCTCTGGTTCTATTATCCTCAACTGGTAAATATTGATCCAGTAATCTGGTTCTATTATCCTCAACTGGTAAATATTGAACCAGTAATGTTTTCCAAAATAAACCAAGAAAATAATGTTTTCAAAAAAAAAAAAATAACAATGTTTTCAAAAATAAATCAAGAAAATAATGTTTTCAAAAATAAATAAAGTAATGTTTTTAAAAATAAATAAAGTAATGTTTTTAAAAATAGTCGATTTTTAGGTGCAATGTTAACGAATTCTTCTTGAGCCATCCATTGTTTCTAATCATCTCAAAGTGATGGTCATTATCCAACTGACGATTGGTCTTCAGTGGTCGTTAGGCCTTGATAAGCAATGACAAAAAAAAAAAGAAAAAAAAAGAACGTAAAACGAAAATGAAAAATGAAATTAAAAAAAATTGAAGAGTAAAATTGTTAGAGAGTGAGAGACATGTCCTGTATGTCCAATAAATATTTTAATCAAACTCTTTTTCACTTTCCTTTTTAATAGCCTGGCCATAACCCAAAACATATCTAGATAAGCCTGAGTAGGTCACATGCGTGAGATAGTATTGACTGGCGGGTGAGTTTTTTGGGGGGAGGGGGGGCGTTTTTTTTGTTTTGTTTTTTTTGCAAAACTCACTTTTGCATTAGTAACAAGCATCTTCTAGTAAAAGACCTTCAAAAACATTAAAAAAAATCAAAAAATATTTTTGTCCATTCTGCATCCCCCCCCCACACACACACACGCACACTATAATTCTTGCCAAAAATTAAATTTAAATTGACATTTTAAAGGTCACAAAATCACATTTGAATTTATCCTGGAACTAGGAGATATGTCAGACATTTTTGTTTTTATTATCATTGTATTAACTAGTGGGATGTGTGGAAATTCCAGTGATATCTTTCATATGTAATATATTACTGCTGGGCATTCTGTGGATATTTAGTGTGAATGGATTTCCCTTAATATCATTGTAGACCTTTTGTTAAAACTGTAAAAGTATTTATCTAAGTAATCTTGTTAATGTAGTGTCAGAATATATCTGGTTATTACGGTTTATCTCCAATGTTCTTATAGGAGTCTGTGGCATATTTTCATTGTGTGGACACTCGGAGCGAACGGAAACTCCATGATATCATTATAATATCTTTAGACAGAACAGATACTACTCTTCGATCCTAGCCAGAAGACCAAGAAAGTATATTTTAGTTTCGTGTACGGCCCAAAAGCGGCATCATTTTTTTTTAAATTTTATTTTTACATTGCATCTTCAGTGATCGGGGGGGGGGGGATAGAAGGTGATAACATACTACGGACATTAAATTAGTATATAGATACACCAATTTAATGTTCGTAGTATATTATCATTTTCTATCCTCTGTTTTAATAAATAGGATCTCCCGATCGAATAATTTATAATCTAGAAACTGTGATACATGTACGTACATTAAAGGTACTACGGTATTAATATATAGATAGAATTGTATGCCACTTCACGTGTGTCTGTATTTCTCACATAAATGTAACTTTAATAACATTGAATTATTTTCTATTTACTACTATCTGTCCTTACCCAGTGTAGTCCGGGAATTAAGTTAATGTTGTATTATTGATAAACAAGAAATAACAAAATAATTTAAAATGAGAAAAAAAAATTAATTAATGGTCGACTTGTTTCTGACAAGTGTAAAAATCACCCTAGTGTAGATAATTTAATAAGTAAATTATTTTTATAAATAAACCAGCTGTACATGCCCGGCCACGCGTTGCCGTGGTCGAATCTGGTTGACGCAAGTATTAGATTGATTTGTATCATACAGGCACACGGACATGCACATATGTACAAATATTCACGCACACACGACCACATACACACAGACACATGCACACACACATAGACACACATGTACAAACAAACACACGAACAAACACACTATGCAAATAGTCAAGAATAGTCAGTTTAAAGGCTGCAAAATCACACATAAGGAGATTTTGAAGTGTATAAACTGTCAATTACTAGTTATGATTAAATGTTAGTCAAGCAATATAGTTCACTGCATAAGGTTTCGGCAAAATCCAAGTCTCAGCTATATTATTTGCTTAATCCGTTTTATTTATTTTTTTTTTTATTTAGCATATACAGAAAGAATTTTAGCCAATTGTATTTAAAAAAAAAAAAAAAGAAAGATTTATCTAGTAAAAAAAAAAAAAAAGATGAAATAATGTCTTATCAGCATGTGCCAATGTGTTGAAAAACAGTATTTAATAACATCATATACGATCTATGTAAATAGAAAAGATTTAGCACGGTAGCGTAAATGTATAAGAACAATTAACAGCAACGGTATATTTAATGTAAAAAATTAAAAAAATTCTTTGCTTATGAACATATCTCAATGTGTCACAGTTGGTTATGTTTGTATTTGGTTTATTTTATTTAAAACGATTACCTCTTGTAGAAAGTGACACTATATTTGAAAATTTAGGGTGCGTTCATTTTTGTAATAAGATTTAGATTTTAGAATAAACGAATTGTCAGCACTCAGCCAATGAGATTTGCAGAATGTGAGATGGGGGAATTTCTTATTTTTGAATTGGGAAATGGAAAGATCATAGTATGTCTATGAGTATATGATCCAGTTAATAAGGGTGAAATCCCATATCTCTTGAAAGTGTAGAAATCCTCCCAGTGATGAGTAGCAGTAGTAGGAGGACTTGTTATTTAGAGGGAAAAATAGGAACTACTTCCTCTAAAAATGGTTGTGATTATGATGATGTTGCTCCTAGGATGAAATGTAGGATTTTATTATAACGACTAAATGTGTCTAAAATGGCATTCAAAAGTTACATAAGATAATTACTAATAGTCTAGACATATTAAATTTGTATGTAGCATCTATTGTTGTAAACCTACGGTACTTTGATCTAGGGGGAATTTCTGCAATCAAAATATTATATAGGAAATTATGGTTTCTAAATAAAATTTTTATTTCACAAAGCAACTTATTAAAATAGCTGCCTTGTTTTCTAAGAAACCACAACACACTATTAAAAATAAAAAAATGGCTCCTTCTCAGAAAAGATACTAGAAATAAATGGAAAATTTACACACAGCTCACTAATAAAAAATAATTGGGATCCTATTCTGGATAATGTATTTTTTAGTTTTTGTTTGTCAAAAAAGTTGTGCATAATATTTTTTTGTTTGTTTAACTAGTATTTAATCAAAGAGACACAAAAAAAGAAGTATCTGTTCTGCATCACAAGATATATATATATCATCAGTAATAGTCTAAATATGGTATGCATTTTCAGAATACATCAGTCAATCTTAAACAGGTTCCTAATTACTTGCCTCTCCCCAAGTAGGAAAAAGTTAGACACAAGATCGATTTTTAATGTGGGGGTGGAAAAATCTTCCTCCCACAAAAAGAATTGAGAACAAATCACATTCTCCTCCTCTGAACAAAGACAGAAAAATATTTTACTTTGATTGGAAATACTGCGAAGAATCACAGGAGATGAATTAAAATAGAAGTATTTTTTTCAAATATCACAAAATAAGGAATATTTTAGCATGTACTTTGTGTGATTAACATATCTAGGTAAAAAAGCATAAAGAAATGAAAAAAATGAAATGTTGATCAATTTAAATCTTCAGTATAATAGATTTATAAAGTAATGATGATGATGGCAACCTTCTATCTCGCAAGACAATGGCATTCTGTATCTAGTCTGGTGTACTGCAGCATCTACTGTCGATATACAGTTGAAGCTGGAGTCCTTCTCTCCAGAGGCAGGCCTGGATGGCTGATAAGGAGATCTAGGTTTGCCCCATTTCCAGGGTCCCTCTCTTGGCATTGAAGACAAAATCTGATGGAAAGGCAAGCCAATATGGTCGGAGTTAGTGCAGTTGCAGGAGTTGCTAGAAATGTGTTGTAGTGCTTCACCATTCACTTATCGGGATTCCAAACCAGATTTTTCTCAGGGTTTATTCCCTTAAGCTTTACCTTTCACAAGGCATCTACAAGGCAGTACAGCTATTTGCCCATAGCTGGTGAAAATTTGAAAATATTACCAATTTTGACGAAAATAATCGAGACCTTCACCGTATTAAAATAAATCCAAAATCCTGAAGTGATTGTTCTTAAAAAGACTCAGTTGAAAGAAATGCGAATTCCATAATGGTGAAAATTTGAAAATATTACCAATTTTGACGAAAATAACAGAGATCCTCATCATAGTTATGATATACTTATTGGATTTTTGTTTTTCTATAAATAAATTATGAAAAATTATTCCAAAACTGTTATTTGCAAAAAAAATAGTTGTCTTAAGCAATTACACAAGCAATTTCATACTTAAAATTTGCTGTTTTTTTTTTTTTTTTTTCTTTCCCCATTGCTGTTTTACATTAATATCGTTGAGTCTGCATTCACGCTAGATAATCATAAACAGAAAATAATTGTATTGCTCAACGTTGGAGCCAGGAGTTTCTTGCCTTATTCTACTTTTTAAAGAAACATTGGGACAGGGGTCCATTATATGTACATGTAAATATATGTATTTACAGGCTGGAACAATAAAAGTGTCGCCCCTAAAGAAAACAACACTACAGCTTTATATTTTAAAACTTTTATTGAAAAAAATCAATTCCGGTAACTTGATTATGTAGTAGAGCTGACATCTATTCAATGTAGCTGACTTCAGCCTCGATCACTGCCTTGATACATGTTCATAACTGGTAGCATGCCTTTTCCACAAGTGTCGGTGGGAGCTCGGCGAATACTCGGCAGTTGGTGGCGATCAGGCTGACTTTAGTGTTGTGGGAGGTCATGTTGGTGATCTCCTCGACGTATGAACAAAGTAACCCAGTGGGTTCAGGTCAGGGAAGGAGGGGGATCCATGAGAGAAGGGTACAAAGTCTTTCTGAAATCAAGCCTAGGTTTCTTTGGACTTGTGAGCTGGTGGCAGCTTTGATTTTAAACAAAATAAAAAGAACTTTTACCAAAGTAAATGGAATTCGGATTAAAAGGGTTGATATGTTATAAAAAAAAACAATAAGTAAACCATTTAGTTTATTCCTCAACATAACATTCAAAAGTATCTAGTGTAAATCGGAACAAATACATAGAAGATACTGCCATCCACTGCAAGGAAGGTGGGCTCTCTATACTGGGCTAGAAAATTTCCACTTGACAGTATTCTATATCTCTACAAAGTCATCATCCGCCGATGCATGGAGTACTGCTGCCATATCTGGGCTGGTGCACCAACCACGAACCTCTCCTTCTTAGACATTGTTGGAACAAGAGCTTCTGATTTAAAAGTTCCCACGCTGTCTATCAAACTCCAGCTCCTGCCCCATCGCTGCAATGTTGCATCTTTGTGCTTGCTTTACAAGTATTTCAATGGAATGTTCTTGGATAAAATTGCTGCACTTGTGCTTCATCAATGTAAATACCCTTGACCGACTTGCCAATTAGTAAAATCACACCCCTTCACTGTAGAGGACATAGATGCCAGAAAACTGAAATAGCTTCTTTCCCCAATACTGCTTATCTTTGAAATTTATTCCCTGCTGTTTCCTTGATTGTATTAATATGCAGAAATTTAAATGTACTGTAAACAAACATCTCATTTCAGAACTCTTCAGCTAGAATGTCCTGTAAACGTGATCTTAAATTTCACAATAGCGAGTTACGGTTTAATGACGATGTGCCTCGATTGGGTGTGAATATTTGAAAAATAAAAAAATTAAAAAAAAGAAAAAAAAGTAGTTAAGGGAAATATTGTACGGCACAATCATGTTGACACACCGGTCCTTGCCAGATCACCAAAGTTAAGCAACGTTGAACCTGGCTAGTGCCAGATGGATGACCATTTGGGAAGACTAGGCACTGTATGTACCTTCTGAGAAGATTGGATGTGGGACCAGCATCCCAAAAAAAGAACTCCTCGCTACAAAAGCATCTATAAAGTTGTGGATGACCTATGCCCTTCCAGGGGCTGAAGGCTATGGATGGATGGGGAAGAAAAATATTGTTTGTAAATCAATTTGTAAAGGGAGATGTTCATAAACCATTGTTTAACTGTATATATCATTACTAAAATAAAACCTTCTTTTTTTTTTTTTGAAAAGTAGCAACAAATCCTTTTAATTCTTTGTCTAACACTTGGTTAAGCCATGATCTCTTTTTAAATGTGATGTAATAATTAGCTTGCAAGATAAGTAGAAAAGAAAGTTGTAAACTGACACTGGTTATATATGAGTCATGTTTTCAAGCAGCTGGATTTCAAAATAGTCAAGATGAGTCCATACTTATTATATTTTGTCTAACCTCATAGTTACTTTGGGCTATTCGATTTGATTCAATTATAATTAGCAAATCAGTGCAGCTTAAACTAAATCAATGAATGAGTGGTTATCATGCTTTTGTGTCTGGTACACACAACAAAAAGATGTCAACCAATTTACAATATCTGAATAAGTTACCTAGTCACCCAGTATCATATATACTTTCTCTCTCAGTCCCTAAATCCAAAGTTCATTTCTTCCCCCAGTGGGGAGGGGAGAGAGAGAGAGAGAGAGAGAGAGAGAGAGAGAGAGAGAGAGAGAGAGAGAGAGAGAGAGAGAGAGAGAGAGAGAGAGAGAGAGCTCCCCCCCCCCACTGGGGCAAAATGAACTTTGGATTTACTTTCAGCAGCCTCATAATTCTCGCTTTTCCTCATTTTGTCTTTTAGTTCTCACACTCTACGAGTGATGTTTCTGACAAAGGAGAAAGAATTGCTGTTTTCTTGTGTGTGTGTGTGTGTGTGTGTGTGTGTTTGTGTATATATATATATAGATAGATAGATAGAGAGAGAGAGAGAGAGAGAGAGAGAGAAAGAGAGAGATGCAGCCACGTGGTGAGCCACGGGAAACGCATGTTTTTAAGGAAAATAAAACTGCAAATATTTCAACAAAAATTTTATAATGTAAATAAAAGCATTTACCAAACTATGCAAGGAGCATTCTAAAAACATGTTTCCCCCGTAACTCATCATATATATATATATATATATATATATATATATATATATATAGTGCAAAGTTTTGTTGAAAATTCAAAACTCACATTTTTCTTTTTTATAACCTTCGTTTATTTCTTGGATTTTTCCATTACAGTTGTTTCATTAATGAGTGCCAATTTTACGATTTATGTTTCCATAAAAATATCCTGTCCCCACCAACTTCTCCAGATGTTTATCCATTAGATTTTTACAACAAATGGTATATTTTTAACATGCTGGACATCGTATTCGAGTAAAATGATTTCCACAGCCATGCTTCCTCACTTCCTCCATCTTTTGGTGGTTGTGGAAATAAATCGTAAAATTGGCACTCATTAATGAAACAGCTGTAATGGAAAAATCCAGGAAATAAACGAAGGTTATAAAAAAGAAAACGTGAGTCTTTGAATTTTCAACAAAATTTTGCACTATATATGCTCTGCACCTATTAAATAGACACATTGAGCTTAACTCAAAATTAACGGTGAATGGTTTTAAAATAACAATCTAGACCCGTTAAACGAAAACGGTATACATTGAAAGTAACGACATTTCAAAAACAAACTTAAAAAAAAAAAAAAAAAAATATATATATATATATATATATATATATATATATATATATATATATATATATATATATATATAAATTGGTGTTATGTAGAAATAAAGTTGATTTATATAATATAGGAAGCCACTGTAGAAATAAAGTTGATTCGGTTAAATGACTTGGAGAAAATTATTAAACTTTATTTGTTAGTTTATTTTTATTTTTTTTACCTAGATATGTTAAAGAGCTACAGCATGATAATTTTTCAATCTAATGTCAATAAATACTGATTATAAGATTGTCCTCATGTTATTCATTCATCATAATATTTGGTTTAATGTCCGTTTCATAAACTGACATGTGTTGGACAGCTTTTATAAATTGAATTCCAAGCTAACCTATTTCTGGCAGGTTTTTATTTACCCCTCTTTTTTTAAAGTCTACTCTCCTCATTTCCTCCCATATTTTCCTTGCCCTTCCCCTGCCATCTGACCATGCCATCATAACTGTTCTACATCTACTAACCCAAGAACGTTCAACATGACCGTATCAACAGTCTTCTGTACTACACACATTTCCCTATATTGTCCAGATTTAATCTTCCTATGAGGTCATCATATCTAAGCCTGTCTTTAAGACTCCATTCATTATTCTCACAGTATTCATCATCACTCAACAAACAGTCAATCCTTATCCTCTACGGCTTTTATTCTTGATAATTAGTGACTCATTAATAAAGAAATATATAAATACATACACATATAGAAAGAAACGGTACTTAGAGTAAATGGAATGTCTAATTATATAATGACTAGCGAGGGTGCCTGCGTTGCCCGGGTGTGTGCAGGTGGTGTAGTAAGGAAACCCCACCCACCAAAAAAATGGTAGGGGGGGGAACAACAGTAGGCAGCCCCTGGGTGAAAAGAGGTGTTGTTTAAAAAATAAAAATGTGGTAGTAGGCAGGCAGGCTCAAACCTGTAACGCAAAGGAGAAAAACAAGGTTTAAAAAAAAACGTGACGTCTTAGTCGATGTCTCCATAGCGCGACCGGAAGTCCCAAGCATTAAAATTAAGCGTAGTCAATTCAACCGAGACGATAACTTTGCAAAACCGACCCCTCCTTGTAAAAAACTGCCCAGTTGAGGATGAAGGAATTAATGTTTTTGGCCAATTTTTCAATATTTGTCCTCCAAAAGATCGAGCTTGAAAACGATTCCAATCTAGTCAGGATCCGTCAAAAGTTTTTGGCAGACACACACACACACACACATACACAATTTGCCTTTTATATATTAGATTTGAAAAGGCAGGTTCTAATATATAATTACCAGGTGTTATTGTTTTCTAATTCTATTATTTTATAGTCATTCATATACGATTTGTGTAAAAGAGCCATTAAAAAGGCTGTTAAAAAGTCATTAAAATTGAAGAAAATATTTTACCTCCTTGAATGCAATTATAAAACTATTAAATATTTGCCTGTGGAGAACAAGTTCGCAGGTTTTTATAAAAATAAAAATAAACATTTGTTTTTAATTCCATCTGTCCAATATTTTTATGCTACAACATTTACAAAAAGAAATGCTTTGAGATTTTTTACACATTTAAAGGAAGGACTTTGCTACATCTGTAGAATTTGTTTTTAAACTAAAGAAAACGGAAACCAATTTTGATCCAGCTTTTATCTCCTTGATATGTTAACCTGGATTTTATCTTTTCTTTAACTGTCCAGAAATATTTACTTTCATTTTTGTTTACCCTTTTTCTCCTTTAAGTAACTATGCATCTTTGTTTATTTATTTTATTCCTTTAAATGACTTAGCTAGTGGAATAAATGAGCCCTGATTTTCATATCCCCACTTAACCATTTAGAGACTAGCCTGCTTGTTTTCAGATGACCCGGAAAACAGTGGGTGGTCTGACACTTAGCAAAGAGGCCTTACTAATTTACACCATTATTATTTTGGTTTCTAATTTTTCATTCACTTCTCATCAGCACATTTGTACATATATTCCTTTGTAAATAAAATGTTACTGAAACAATTGGGGATCTTTTAAGTAGGTTTAAATCCATAGAGTGAATGCAGTATTTTGGTGAAAGATTCTAGCTAAGGGTGATCCAAAGTTTTGTTATCAAAAAGAAGAACACTCGACCCCCCCCACACACATCCCTCAAAATCAATGCCTAAGTTGAATGGTTAATTTTTTTTTGACTAAAGAAATTGGCCTTTTAGATAGAAACAAAGTGTAGTATCTTTTCTGATACAACATTTCATCTTTTCTGTTTTTGGCCAGATGAGAAGAGATCTTTCTAGATTGAGGCAATCAAAAATTTTTATTTCAATCCAGAGTGCTCCTTTTTGGGGAATTAGATTTTCTCCACATTAAAAACCAACCTTGTGTCTCGTGAGGAGGCAAGTAAATAGGATCTATGCATCCCCCCCCCCCACATTATTGTTTTCAATAGGATTTAGAAAGTTAAATTTAATTATTACGGTACGTTTGGTCATTTATCAATTGAACAAAATTGTTATAAAGCTATAACTAATTTTGTTAGGGTAATGCTTAAATCTTTATTTGTAAAATTATTGAATGTAAATAACTTTGCAAAAATTTTTTATTCAACAGTTTAAATTCTTCCAAATTCCTTTCAAATTTTAAAGATTTGGAATTTTGCTATTAATTTAAATTAATTCCAACGGAAGTAAAGTAAGTTTATTTTGATTCACGAGTTTGACAGAAGGATTCCAGAATTTGACAAAATATATCTGAAGACGGTTCATGACTATAATGGAGCTGATCAAAAATCCAGATGAAAAGAGTAATCCAAAGAAAGCATCGTTATATTAACAACTAGCGGGGGTACCCGGCGTTGCCCGAGTGTTTGTTTCCGGGACGGGGGGGGGGGGAGTTTTAAAAAATGTTATGGTAGGTAAGTAGGAAGGATCAAACCCGGAGTCATGAGTAAAAGTAGGAAAATAAAGTGTGAAAAAAAACAAAAACATCTGCAACGTTAACAGTTCGGCCACCAAGAAAAGTCCATTCCAGTTGTTTAGGAAAAAAAACAAAAAAAAAACGACTACGGTAGGTAGGCGCGAACGTGAAAATATAATGTGAATTGTCCAGCACGCTAACCACTACGCCACAGAGCACTGCAGCTTAGTTTAGTGATTTTAAATAACTTCACATGAAAGAACTACGAAGCCAAACCGGTGTTCTCTTCTCAACTGTGCCTTGTGAACGATCCCCAAACGGTGTTAAGTGGTGGCAGGGGGAGGAGGAATTTATTAGAGAGAAAATATTTTACCACTTCCATTGATCTTAACCGATTTTGGCCGTGACTTCTCAGCAGAAAAAGTATAGAAATCTAAGATTATCGAGGAATTTGAGAAATAATAAGCCTATAACACACCTCAGATATTGTTCTGCCGTTTGTGCATATTATATTTGCATGAAATATCTTGATTTTTAATCCTATTAATGTCAAAATCAGACGGGAAAAAATGAGTTCATTTTATTTATATAGAAGAATAGATAGATAGAATAGAAAGATAGATAGATAGAAGAAGATAGATAGAAGATAGAAGATAGATAGAAGAAGATAGAAGATAGAAGAAGAAGATAGAAGAAGATAGATAGAAGATAGAAGAAGATAGATAGAAGATAGAAGAAGATAGATAGAAGATAGAAGAAGATAGATAGAAGATAGAAGATAGATAGAAGAAGAAGAAGATAGATAGAAGAAGATAGAAGATAGAAGAAGAAGATAGAAGAAGATAGATAGAAGATAGAAGAGAAGAAGAGAAGAGAAGATGAAGCCACTGTACTAATGTTTGCAAAAAATAATTATTCGGCGCTTTTACACTATTGTGATGAAATTTCGGAAATCGTAATACTGAATTTCACATGAAAACAATGGTATCTATGTATTCCCCATATTTTTTTTAATCGATAAGACAGAAATTATTCATTAAAGAAAATAATAGAATTTGATGAAAACGATTGCAAAACGCTGGAGAGTTCAAAAGGGAAGTAATTTTCCGTTTCGATTTAAACAAGATGGCGGCAATTTTTCCCCTGTTACCACGATTAAAGTTGTTGTTTTTTTTTTTTAATAATTCAGTAATATTCAGGTAATTTCGACTGCATAATTTGGAAGCTACCATTGAAACTAATAAGAATTGACAAAAAAAAAAAAAAAAAAATCAGTTGAAACCATTGCTTTTTTTTTTTTTTTTTTTATCTGAAAACTATCGACTACAAAATCTCGTCCCAATAGTGTAGAAGCGCCAATTGTTCTAATAATTAGTTTTTGTATCTTGTTGGGATGTGTATTTCACAATTATTTCTGATTGCACAGAGTCTTGCTTGTTTTGAAGTTCTTTGATCTGGAATGTCGTTTGTGTTTCATTTTCCTTCAATCGAAATTCTCGGAAATCAATGGGCCCCTTTTCTAGAGCTAACACTTGATCTCCGCACGAGACACATAGACATTCGAATGTTCCATTGACGTTTTCCTTTACCTCTCAAACACTGAGTTTGGAAAAAAGTTAGAAACATAATTTTCCTCTCCTCAGCTGATCATTTACATGTTATAGTTTATCTTTCTTATGGTCTCTTGGTCTTACTGGATTCCAGGACAAGAATTCATCTAATCTGGTGGAGTATCCAGCTTTGTGCTGTTACTTGAAGTAACATCACTTGGAGAACGTGCACCATTCCTCGTAAAAGCCAGTATAGGTTGGTTATAGCAAGGAGACCTTATTTTTGCTGTAAATAGTTTTGAATATTTAGTCGGAGTTTACTTTCAGGAAAAGTATCCTTGTGCCATGTTGTCCTGACAAACCCCTGTTCAGAGACACCTTAGACACTCGAGGATAGTGTTTAGTAAGTATCCAAGTTCTCTCCTATCTTATTTGAACTTCGTTATTTCTTTTGGAACATCCGTCTAGGGTTTGAAGAATATAAGATATTGGTTCTGTATATTTAGTCAGTATTGCTGTCAGTTCTCATTGTCCTGTTTCCGACTCTAATACACTTACACTTTGTCCGGTAATCATGGTCATAGTGTTTTCTTATGAGATCCTTTTTTTTTTTTTGTTTATTTTGTTGATGTTTTAACTCTTTACAAACGCAATAAAAGTAAGTCGGAAAACCCTGGGTTTTAACCTTTGCAATTACATTCATTTTCATAATGTCCAATAGTTCAGCTGAGCGTTGTTATTATTTTGCTGATATACATAGAATTGCTAAATCAGAACCTCTTTCTGCTGACCGAGTAGTGTCCTTTTTTTTTTCTTTTTTTTTTTTGTTATTGTTGGCAGTTTGGAATTTGATTTAGGAAACCTAGTGATGACATCAGATGGTTAAATTTCCATTGTTGAGTGATATATACAATTAAACATCTGAGGTGGAAGGTCAGCAGACACGGCAACCAAATAAAAAAAAAAAAAAGGTTTACGCCAGAAGTGATTAAAAGAAATGAACAACTTATGGATTTAATATACATGTTCGTCGTAGCTAAACTTCACTCAATACATAAAAAAAAAACTTTCTTTAATTCCTAAAATACGTTCAAGCAAACAGATCCTAACTGAAATAATGGAACTTGATCCTAAGAGGAAAAATATAATATCCAGAGAGAAATGTTGTTATGTGTCCCAAATGTGTAACTGCGATTCACCTATATTGAAGGAGAGTGAGACTGGTTAGAGTCAGTTAAAGCTATGAGGTGGAATGCAAACATTAGCAGTTTATTTGTGAACTCACTTTCCAGTTGCTGCTACTTGATATGAATTTCCATTATTCTACCTAACGAAATAAATTTATTCTATATTTTATATCTGTGTATTGAGTAAATTTTTTTGAATATTTCACAAGAATACCGCGCTTAGAAAAATATCCGTTTCATTACAGAGATGATAATATTACTTTTACTCTGATCTTTCATTTTGCATATGATCAGGAATTTGCTGTAGTAATCAACAATGATTAGGCACTCATGGTCATTTAAAGTGAAGTATATCAATTCTAACAACTTCCCATTTTCGGGGATTACTATTCAAAGATTAATGAGTTAATGAGAGAATGATCATCAGTCGAAAGATGAGGAACAATCAATGCTATGAACTATACTTGGTTACTTATGGGACAGTTTATGTCAATCATTTGTTGATATTGGATTTGAAGACGACCATGTAGTAACCCACAGTAATGTGTCCCATAAATGGGAAGCCTTTGCAAAGAAAATCTTCCTGACATTAGGCACATGGAGGAAGAAAGGAAAGTCTTTTCTGTTGGGGTAAAAAGACAAGTCCTTGCTGTGAATGTCTTACAAAGAGAAACTGGAGATTAGAGCTCTGTCGAGCACATATATAGAAATAACAATAGAGCAGAGAAAGATTAGCAACGTCTCCTCTGTGGAAAAGGGGTATTAGGGAAGAAAACGATACCTAATGGTTTCAGAATCAATTTTATATTCTGTCACGACAAAACAGAGCACTGAGCTGCCCCTCTCTAGACGTGGCAGCAGTACTGCATCTTAGGACATATTTTATTCTTATATACAACACATCGATTCCTGTTAGATCATCAAAAGTTAAGTGACATGAAACCTGGCTAATACTAAGATAGGTGGCCATTTGGTAATACCAGATGCTGTATGTGCTTGGAACCTGAAGAGAGATGGGTGCCACCAGGCTATTCTTGCCCAAGGCATGATGCATGAAATAATGCAGCCCCCCCCTCCACAACCTCGAATGGTTAAGGGCCTCATCATCATCATCATCAATCGATTGCATTTGGAGTCAGGTACTTTCTGGTAGAATACTCGGCTAGAGTGATTGTGGGGTTGTAAAGTTCCTTTGCTTGTGCAAGAGGATTTTTCTGGGATATTAATCATTTATTCATAATGTCTCCAATTCTTTTCCTGTATAAAAGAGAACATATATCTGCCTCAGAGTCACCAAACAGCTGTCAACGATTTTACAAAATGCAAGTATCCCATTGTATGTGAGAGTGGAAACATACAACACACATATTCGACCTGTACTCTTGTATGACTACAAGAAGTGGCTGGTGCCAAAACATCAAAATGACATGATTTTAGCAACAGCGCATTGAATGGAGAAAATTGCCATTCTCACTATGCAGGTTTCCATGAGAAAATATCTCGTACAATGACTTATCAACTGGTATGGTCACATCACCTACCATCAAACATCTGAAATGTTTGAACTTGTGTACCACAGGTATTAGGTTGTTTAAGACATGGAGGGGGTAAGTTAATGACAATGGTACTAACAGACAGGAACAGATGGAAGGCAATCATGAAGTGTCTAACCTCAACAAGAGACAAAAAGGCAAATAATAAAAATAATATACTAAACATCTGCTTGAAGACATGTCTTTTTCATGCCTCCATGACTATAATGGAGCTGATCAAAAAAGACTTTCTGTTGACTTTCTTAAACAACAATTCTCGATCCTTTTAGGAGGATAACAATATAGCCATATCACACTTGGTAACTCCTTGATTGTGATCTCATTGAGATGGACAACTTGATCTTTTTTGTTTCTACCCTCATGTCAATCAGGCCGATCACAGTTGAATCTTACAAGACTGATTCTCGCAGCGAGATCAATTGTAAATTAAGCATTGAATGTCGGATGTTTTAGAGGAATTAAAAAAAAATTGATTTCTGTGAATTTGTAAGACCGCACAATGGTGCGTGTTTAGTGTAGGCACAATGTAAACGACATATCTGTGATGGGGGAAAACATCTGACTTTAAATTTGACCATCCAGAAAATAGGAGGCCATTTTGAAAAAGTAAATCTCTTAAAAATGATGTTCTATATTGGTATTGCGAGCGACTTAAGATGACACAGAAGTTATGTTCAGTTAAGCTGACAAATGCCCTGGTCAGTTAGTTTTTATGTCCAGTGTTTAAATAGACAATCATTCTCAAGTAGTGTCCGTATGGTCCAAAACATGACATACATACATTATATATTATACTGAGAGACAATAGTTGCACATATAATTGTGAAGCAAGTGTTGCATAATCCTTAACTACATCTATTCAGTCGGCACAGTCTGATTCCAGATATATGAGAAGTCCAAGATGATTGGAAACAATGCCGAGATAAGCGGAGAGCACATACAGCACCTGATATTCCTAAAAGTTCACTTATTTAAGTACTGGCCAGACTCAATGCCATTTAACTTTGATGATCTAACAGAATTTAGTGCGTCAACATAATTATTTTGTGTTCGTATATTCTAGGCAAAACAGAGAGAGGAGATATGGTGTTTAAACCAGCTGGCGATCAGACTGTTAGCCCTGCTCATTGGGACAAGGTTGTGTTTTGTCTGGGTTGTGCTCAAAGTTTGTTGTTTTTTATTTGGTTGGGAGTGATTGTAATTTTGTCGTTCAACTGAGGAACCAAGTGTCATTCAAACCTTTCAAAATTAAATATCGTTACTTGTTTTATTTGGAAGAAAAATCCATTTGTTACATGATTGATCCTATGACCATTGATGAAATCAAGCATTTAGATGAAGACAACAAGTGGATGTGAACAAACAACACATAAAGAAGCTGATGAACAGGCAGCTGATTTTCAGATGCTGAACGACATATTTGGAGATAACATCCTGGGGGATGCATCCTGTCCATAAAATAAGGAATGAAAATAAAATATAAGAACACAACTTCGATATGATTCACAAATCAAAGTAGTTAAGCTATGAGAAATTAATTAGTCACTCATGCCAGTCATGTGTTTGTGTTTGAAATGAGACAGTGATTAAATGAACCTGAGCAAAAAAAAAAAAAAAAAAAAAAAAAAATTGGCCAGAAATAGATTATTTTGGAAGTTAATTTCTAAAAGCTGTCCAACACATGCAAGCATGTCAAACAGATGTTAAATGGAATATGACTATAATGACCTGAATGAGTAAACTACCTGACCTTCAGTTCACTCCATCACTATCTCATCAAACTACATTATCTTCCTTCTATTTGTTATCCAAAATTTTGATTAGAGAAAAACAGATGCTAAATCTTCATTATAGTACATAAAACTATTTTGACAGACAAACCATCGACAAATGAGGTGAAGTTTTTAATAATGACCTTAGAAAATGTTCCATTACCATTTTCATATGACCTCAAAATGTCTCTAGAATCGGTCAAATTTCAAACAAATTCTTGATCTTTTAGCAGCCAATCCTCTCAGTTGCATGAATTTGCACCTCTCTCTATCCAAGTTTCATATTTGACATTAAAGAATTATTTTAAAGGTCTTCATCCCTCCTGCCACACCAGCAAAATGGTGAGAAAACAAAAAACGCTACAAGATGAAAATAACAATTTCTCGTTTGCATAATATGGAATTGAGTGATTAGCCGAATGGATACCATTGTAGCTTATGGGATTAGCTATGAGGAGTTAAAATCCTACCAAATCTATTACGGTCATTTATGCACTCTCAGAAAATGTTTGAATCCACCATTTTCTAATAGTTATTGGGTAAAACAACAACTTGAGGTCAATTAATCATATACAGGGAATTGGTTCAGATATATACTTTCGTTTTGGTAGCCTCATAACTTTTGTTTCCCTTATTTTGTTCTTTAGTCCTCATGTTCCATGAACAATATTTCAGACAGTAGAGAAAGAATTGCTGTTATTGGGTTGGAATATATTCATATGACATTTATCTTTGGCTAGCTTGTTTCGTCTTTACATCAGTGTCTTGTCTAGAGCGATTTTCATTAAAAATAAATAAACAAACTCTAAAATGCTGATATGCTGTAAAACAAACAAACTGAAAACGTTCTATAGAGATTACACAAACGGTTAGATCAGCCAGAATGTTGTGGGAACAACCATAGTTATCAAATAGAAGCCGTAACCATAGCTGTCAAATAAGAAGGCCGTTTTTTTTTTTAAATATTTTTTAATATCAGAGAAATCACATACAGTGTAAATATTAGAAGGCTTTAAAATAAGGAGTCAGAGTCAAGGTCACATACTTTTGGAATGTAGAAGTTGGACGTTATACCTTCCAATTCTGTAACCTTGGTAACAACAATAAAAAAAAGTCCAGTATCTGTAATCATACTTGGTCCAGTTTATTTTAAAAACCGGGGAAGGGTGCTGAACAGATGAGAATTTCGAAAAATAGCCTGACCGGCTTTAAGGAGTTCTGGGTCAGATCATACATGGGTTGGAGGTGGTGTCGGTGAAGAAATACCAACCATAGCAAAATAAGAAAAAAAGACAAAAAAAAAAAAAAAAAGTTCTTGAATGCTAATTCATCTCAAAAGAACAGAAAATAGCATAACACAATTTATGATTGACAAGAATAGGAATGGTAAATTCTTAGTAACAGTATGTCACATAGAACATTTTTTCTTTTTAGAGAAATGGTAAGGAAACAAGTAGCTATAATCAGTGAATATAATCTATATTTTGAGGTATCTGATGCTGGAAGTTTGACGTGCTAGTGAAACCCTTTCACAGTCAGTAATGAGTTACATGCAATAAGTTATTTTCTTTGATTGGATTGCTCTATGACAGTTAACTGCAATGTTTTAAGTTGTCTTTTACAATACTTGAAATTTTTTTTTCTTTCTTCCTCCATGTGCTGAGCATCAAGCATTATTTCCATCAACAGAGTTCATTTCCAAGAACTCTCCATGTGTGGAACACATTACTACACAACTGCTTCCCTGCAAGCTAAAACCTGGTCATCTTACAATCCAATGTCGGCAAATACTTTCCATAAACCGTTCTCATAAGTAATTAAATTTCTTCATTCCATTCATCATTTTCAATTCTCTCATAATATTCAATATTCATCCATTAACACTTATCAAGGCCAAATGCAATTCAAGGATAAGTGGCGACTCATTTGCAAAAAATTTAAAAAATCCAATCAATACATTTTTGAGTTTAATCCAACAGGCTGGATTGGTTAACGCAAATAAATTTGTCTCTAGGGTTTATATAAAATAAAAATTAAAGGAATGATTTATTTACATGAATAAATGGGAAATTATGCATTTTTTTTTTTACACGGTGGTCACCACTTATCAAGGCCCGGAAGCCAGTCAGGGATAAGGGTTATTGCAAGTACAGTACGTTAGTGTGGAGATTTAATGAAGTGTTTACTTAAGGGTGGGTTCATTAGGAATTTGTTAACGTTGGACTTGAAGACATCCAGGTTGTAGTCAGGTGGGAAGCAGGCAGACGGAACAGAGTTGCACAGGCGTGCAGTTCTAAGAAAGAAGCTTTGTTCATGGAATCTACGTTTTCATTTAGGCACAGATAAAGAGTGAGGAAAATTTTTCACAGTGGATTGAGCTAGACGGGTGTTTTTCATGAAAGATTGGCAAGGAGGGGGGAGGAGACCAGAGATTGGAGTTCAGACGAGCACCTTCCATGGAAATAACGATAAAACAAGGATAGGCTCGCAACGTCTCTTCTGTGGGAGAGAGGTTGCAGGGTAGAGAAAAAGGCATCCCCCACTAAGCCACTATTTTGTACTCTGTCAAGGCAGGATAGGCTGTTTTTAGCAGCTCCTATCCAGATATGGCAGCAGTATTCCATCCTTGGACGTACTTGGCTTATTGCATCAGTAGTGAGATATCTTCTGGACTGGTAGAAGGATCCCACCATCTTTCCAGCGACCTTGGCAACACACTTGATGTATGTGTTCCATTTCAGATCAGGAGTAAAGGTCAAGCCCAGAAGCTTGTCAAAACATGGGGCCTCTCCTAGACGAGAGCCATCCATTTCAATTGATGCCAGATGGGGATCAGAGCATTGATAATGTAAGTATAGGAGTTTGGTTTTAGATGCATTAAAGGTAACCAGCCACGTCTTCCCCCACTGACCACGTGCTCGAGATCAGAGGAGAGAGAATTAGAGAGAACCTTGTCATTTACAGCCTTTGATGTGTTGCCATAGATGGTCGTGTCATCAGCATAGATGTCAATGAATGATTTAAGTATGTGTTTAGGGAGATCATTGATGTAGATCAGGAAGAGAGTTGGGCCCAGGATTGACCCTTGAGGAACTCCAGCATTAATACTGCAGGCCTCTGATTTTTGTCCATCGACCACTACTCTTATGAGCCTATCGGAGAGAAATGATTTAATGATTGAGAAAACTTTTCCAGTTATACTGTAGCTGTAAATCTTGTGAAGTAGGCGCTTATGCCATACCATGTCAAAGGCCTTTGATATGTCAAGAGCAATTGCCCTAGAAAGGAAGCCTTTGTCAAGAGATTCACTAATCCTGTGAGATATAACTGTTAGCACATCTGCGGTAGATCTTGCAGAATGGAAACCATATTGTGTGTCACTAAGAAGGTTATTTCTGCTGAGGTGGTTGACTATTTCTCTATTTAATATGGATTCCAGCAACTTACTCATAACACACAGGAGACTTATTGGTCTGTACTGAGAGGGAGATGACTTATCACCTGAATTCTTAAATACAGGACATACTGATGAGGTTTTCCAGGGAGTCAGAAAGCACTTCTCCTTAAGGCAGCGCTTAAACAGTTTCGTAAGTATGGGAGCAAGTTCTGGTTGAAGCTTTTTTAGCACTATAATTGGGATGCCATCAGGGCCAGTTGCTTTACTGGAATCAAGGTTCTTGATTAGCTTGGCGACCTCATGCACAGATATTTGTAGGTTACCTAGCGTGTTCTGTGTTATAGGAGGAAATATGGGGAGTTGATGACCTTCGTCGCATAGGGTAGAATTAGCTGCAAAGTTCTTTGCAAATAGTTTGGCCTTGTCTGATGTTGACGAGATGACCTCTGGTCCATTGATAATGGTTGGGATAGAACGCACACTTCTGTTCAGGATCCTATTTGTTATTTGCCAAAACTGGTGGGAACCAAGCCACTGATCAACTACTTTGGATTTAACGGACTGAGCATATAGCTCTCTTGCATTTTTTATTACTCTTTTACAGTGGTTGCTGGCAGTCCTGAAAGCAGCTTTAGTCTCAGTGCATCTATTATGTTGGTAGTTATGGAAAAAGTGATTTCTGTGCGCGATAGCAGCAGCACATTCTGGGGAGAACCATGGCTGGCTGTTAGGTTTTTGTTGGAATTATTTAAATGGTATGAATCGGTCTATGCCTACAATTAACCATTCGGTCAGATCTGATACTATAGAGGACACCTCCTTTTTAAACATGGAATGCAGAGGTAAATCAGATATGAATGTACGGAAACTATCCCAGTCAGCCATAGAGTATCGGTATACAGTACGGTGGAGGGGTACGTCTGGGGACTTATTACATTTCATTTTTATTTTAACTGATATGACGGAGTGGTCGGAGGATCCTAGAGGAGAATGAACAGAACATGAACATAGCTCAGGGGAAGTTAAGAGAAAAAGGTCTAGGAGGCTTGCATATTGACCAGTAGTATCGGGCACACGGGTGGGTTCGCGAACAATCTGAGTGGGGTCATAAGCAATGGCAAAATCATGACAAAACCTCCCCTCATCATCTGTCATATTTGAATGGGTCAGCCATTCCACGTTATAGACGTTGAAGTCACCACAGATGTGGATGTTAGCCGAGGGATGTGCAGACAGGATGTGGTCTATATTCTCAGATATATACTTAAAGATAGTAACTCCACTGTTATGGGGCCGATAGAGGGCAGTGGTGTAAGCAAGTGCAACCCAGAAGCACATATAGGGTAAATTAGGATCTCTAGAGATATCCCTGCTACACAGGAGCCATCTTTAATATAGACACATATTCCATGCCCATGGCGACTTTGGGGGTCAGATTTAGCTGTTTAGTTAGAGTATCCGTTAATTATGAACTCATCTAGGGAAGTGGTCGGCCCTATTCCAGTTTCGCTTAGAAAGAATATGTCCAGTTTCGTCTCCTGTAATTGGGTTTCAACCTCTGGAAGGTTGGAGCGTAGACCCCTGATGTTGGAGAAGGAGACCTGGTAGTAGGGGTCTACGTTGGAAGATGGGGTTCTAGGTTTATTCGAGTTTTTTTCTCGAGATATTTCATGTTCTTTACATATCCAGCAGTGAAACATAGACCCTCTACTTCCATCAAGAGAACAGACTGAACATCTTCCACCTGCACAGGAGAATCCTAGAAATCACCTGGCAGGACCACATCTCAAACAAGACATCTCTTGATCAGGCCAACATCTTAAGAATGATAGCTCTGCTCACCAAACAACAACTCCAGTGTTTAGTCATGCCAAGAGAATGGGAGAATGGACATGGGAAAATCTGAAAGAATATCCATTATGGCAAGCCTAAAACCGGTTCCAGACCAGCAGGAAGACCTGTCCTACATTACAAGGATGCTTGCAAGCAAAACAGGAGGGCAGGTGACATTAGGCTGGGAGTCTATGTCTGAAGATCGTAGCTGCTGGAAAAGAGTTATAAAAACATGCACTAATAGGAGCAAGAAGAGGATAGACCAGCAGTGGAGAGAGAGGAAAGAGCACAGACGGCAGAAGGTTGCAACAGAGCTTTCACAACCAGCGACATATGTGGCATCTGCAATAGAACCTGTCGATCCAGGATAGGCTTGTACAGCCACAACAGATAATGCAATTCATTAATGGGCAAACCTGAAGCATAGAACTCCATTATCTCCTGAAATAGATGGATGCCAACAATATTCATCCATATTATATTTAACTGTAATATAGATTAAATAGTATTCGTAAAACGTTTTAACAAAATCGATTGTTCACCTCAATTGCATAAAGTACAGGGTGACCCCCCCCCCCCACTCCCCTAAAAAAAAAAAAAAAAAAAATGAAATCCTAAAATTCACAATCCTTTCTGCAATCTAACCATATTTGGCACAAAATCTAAGCCTGACATCTACCAAGTTTGAGTCATGAATCCTTAATTTATTGCCACTCAATACACTCCACATATGCATCTCTGCATTGCAAGCACACCTGGATCAAACATACAAAATTGTCAATAACTCCAAGACACTCCTCTCTTGGAACTACATTGATTTTGGCTGGGATATCTCTCTTCAGTTCAAGAATAGTCTGGGATAGTTTTCATAAACATTATCTTTGCGATTACCCCACAGATAAGAATTGGGTGTGGGGATACTGTCCGGTGAGTGAAAAATCTATTCATATAGAGAAGGTAATGGATTTGATGTTTATTGGTTGGAAGAAGTAGTTGAAAAAAAAAAAAAAATTGTAATAATGTAATATTAGTGTGTGTGTGTGTGTGTGTGTGTGTGTGTGTGTGTGTGTGTGTGTGTGTGTGTGTGTGTGTGTGTGTACTTTATATGTCCATTTAATTTTGCTTTCTCTACATTGTTATGGGAAACTAAAGTATCTTCGCAAAAGGTTTGATAAGTTGTCATGACCGGCAAATGAACTAAATTGCCTTGATTGCTTTTTTTATGGTTGTTAAATCTTAGGTGGAACTGAAACTAGGTTCCTGTCTTCCCAATGTAACATTGCAATTGATGCAAAAAATGATTGTCAAAAAGTCGGGAATCAGTTTGATGTTATATTTATATAATAAACCTCAGATTACCAATTATTATTACTTGTAAAAATAAGCTCCCTCCCATATTTTTGCTAGAATATATAGATGTTGAACTTGTTATTGAACAACCGATTGTGACAATTTCCTGTTGACGTATGCTACCTCTTCTCCCACAGAAAAACGTAATACCTGGGAAGATGATCTCATAACAACATAACAGATACTACACTATCTCTCCAAAAGAGGACGTAATGCCTGGGAGGATGGTCTCATGACAACAAAAGAAATAAGACACTACCCCTCCCTAAATAAGGTAATCTCTGAGAGAATGGTATCATGACAAACAAACATTTATTACACTACCTTCCCCAGGAGGAAATAATACCTGGGAGGATGGGAGGATGACAACAAACAAATACTACACTACCTTCCTCCTGAACTGAGCATTAAAAATAGTACAATAATTTAATATAATATTAAATTCTAAATATCTTTAACTAATGGAGATTTAGTATCTGACTGCTTGATGCCGAACTATACTATTCCTTCTATTAGTTGTATTATTGTACTATTTTTAATGCTCAATGGAGTGGTGTAGTGTAGTTCTGTCATCATAACACCTCTCTCACAAACATTACCTCCTCCATGTGGTTTATGGATGTTCGATAACAATGGAGATCTCATGATATGATTAAAAAAAAACAAAAAAAACTTACACAAATCATTATTGGATTCCTCACAAAATTCTACCCCTAAAGCAGTTTTTCATCTTCGTATAAAACTTTTCCATTTCTTCCCGAAACAAAGAGACAAAAACAAAGACAACCTATTTTGAAAATGTATACTTCACACGTTTTTGACTAGTAACATTTATTATTTACTAGTGGGGGTACCCGGCGTTGCCTAGGTGTTTCGAGGTGTAAAAGAAAAAAGTGTTAGTAATCAGGCAGACTCGAACCCGTGACGCGAAGGCAAAAAAGAAAGTGAAAGAAAACGTGACATCTTACCGCTACACTACGAGGCCATAGGAAGTGAAAAACGTTCAAATTTAGCAATTTCAATCAAAAAGTTGACTTGCTAAGTGAATACACAGGTGCAGAAATGAACGTTGGCTGAAGGCCAGTTCATATGTTGGGGAAACCAAGCCCCCTCCCTCCGAAAAAGGGGGAGCTCTCATATGAATAGCAATTGTCTGATATGAAGGGTATTCCCCACATTGATCAAAGCTGATTGCCTTCAAGACGTGCCGGCCACAAAGGCCAGCAAGCTGATTTGATTCGATTCAGTTTCGCTTTATTTATATGAAAAAGTCGAACAAACATTGGAAACCAGGGTTTTTTTTTAAACTCTCACAAAATAAATCTAGAGACAGCTACCATTCACAAATCATAGATATTAAAATCTAGTGAGTATATAAAACGTCCTAAAAAATAGTAACCCCCCCCCCCCGAGAACCCCAGCGAAAAAAGCCTTTGCTGAGCATACAAAAACGCGCACAGCCATTTTGCCTTTTATATATATACTAGCGGGGGGGGGGGTTACCCGGCGTTGCCCGGGTGTTTGGAGGTGTGTGTGGTTTTGGGTAAATTAAAACACCCGGGTGTTTGTGTCAGGGGGAGGGGGTAAAATAAAATAAAAATTTCTGGTAGGTAAGTATGAGGATCGAACCTGAACCCTTGAGGCGAAGTTGGAAATTAAAGTGTGAAAAAAAAACGTGCAACGTTAACCATTGGGCCACCACGAAATACTAATGGAAACACTTTTGAACTTATTTAACTATTTAGAATTGGCAGGTGCACGTTTTAATGACTTAATGAGGTCAACTTTGACTGCGGGACAGTATTTTATTTACTGCAGGAACGCTTTTTTTATTTTTGTTTTCCAAGATACTGGGGGGGGGGGCAGATTCCCATAACAAGGGGATTGTCCAAATTGAATAGTAATTGTCTGATATAAGGAAAATTTCCACATTGATCAAATCTGATTGCTTTCGGACATTTCCAACCATCGCGACCGGAAAAATACCGCCAGAATAAGTGTCGCTTTTATTATACGAAAAAGCATAATCCACATGTGGCGAGCGAAAAATGTTGAATATTTATCTTTTCAAAGTTGAACAAATTAAATAGACAGGCGACTTCCATTGTTAACTGGTAGATATTATGATTTATATGTGATATAAAAGTTTTAAGAAGTTGTGAGCCGACCGACTGCTTGTCGGAAAAAAGCCTTTCTTGGACATACACAAAAAGCAAACATACATACACACATTTTCGCTTTTATATATAGATATACATATATATAGATATATACATATATATAGATAATTGTGAGTGGTTGTGTGGGTCACGAACTCAGTGCAATCTATAATGCTGTTAAATATAAGATCTTCCACAATTTTTAGAATGGCTAACCCTAAAATAAATTAGTCACAACTCCCTACCCTACTCTACCACATAGCATTTGTTTGACCCTATTTATTTTAAGGCAAAGTTAGACACAAGGTCGGTTCTTAATGTGAGGAGAATCCAACTCCACAAAAACAAGAAATATATTGGATGGGAACAGAAATACCTGTATATGCATGAACGAAGGTTTGTCAGGTGACATTCTTCTTCTGAAAGGTCAAGGCAATGCATGGGACATACTGCACTTTGAATTATTTATTTGTGAAAAATACTGATACAATTTTAATAAATTAAGCACAAGGTTTTAAAAAAACGTGAGGAGTGAGAGAGAGGGGTCATTCGCTTAATTCTGATCCATTCGTCCAAGCACTTTCACCATTTCACTCGAGTAGTCACCAGAATACCACACTTTCTTTGTGGGCTACCACCCCAATCAAAATATCCTCAATCATTTGAATTTAAATCACACACACACACACACACACACACACACACACACACACACACACACACACACACACACACACACACACACACACACACACACACACACACTAGAATAAAATTGGGAGTAAGGGAATAAAAAAAAAAAAAAACAGGTTAATAAGATCCTCTTAACACTTTGTAAAAAGTCTATCTATTTTCTAGTTTGTTTAGAATTGAAAAAAGCAAATCGTTCTCTCAATGGGAATGCGATTTAAGTGAAAGGAGATGAAATAAGGTGAAGTTTGGGGGTGGATGGTATTCTTCTAAGGAAATAAACAATTGTGAAGGCCAATATCAAAATAAAAGAAGAGTAGGCATATTGTAATTATTGAAAAATCTTTTCTTTTCTTTTTTTTTTAACAAAGAACACACTTAGCTAGCTAAAAGGCTGCCTTAATTGGGATACTTCACTTTGATCTTAGACCAAATGTCAACATTTTTTGTTAATAAATATATACTGTACCGCAAATAATACTAACAATTAAAAATTGAAATTCTGACTGAATTGTATGCGCTTGTGAACCCCTTAAATATTTACACAAATAGGTAAAACAAAAAAAAGCAACAAAAAAAAAACGTGTTATCGTATATGCACTTTCTTCATGTTAGCTGCAATAGCAGGTGTTTGAATTCAGGTGCTAAACGTTAATCTGACATAATTGCGTGAGGAGAAGATGGGTTAAGTATCACGTAAGTGTTGTAGCAATCGATCACAAATTAAGTGTTGCAATATGTCAAGTATTTCAGAATTATTCGTACAGGTTGCAGTGTACTAAAATTGTAGAAAGTAGAATAATCCTAAAACATTTGAGCAGAGGAGATTTTTTTATCTTCAAAAACAAAAATGAATTGGATATTTTTTTCTCTTTCTATAGTTTGATTAAAAATCCAATTATAAAAACAAAAAGCAAGTATGTGCAGTCAGTAACACTGACTGTATATAGAGCAGAACTGTTACGTCAACAGTCAATTGTCACTGTACACATTCTGAAAAATCATTTGAACAGAGGAAGTGGTTTAAAATTATAATGGAGTGAAGGAGGCTTCTATTCAGTCTTGAGAGACAATGGATATCTCTGTAAGAAAAATTCTAAGACGATTGCAAATAGGGATAAAAAACTGAGAGTCCTCCCAACATACAGCGCCTGGTATTCTCAAATGGTCACCCATTTAGTATTAACTATGCTCAATGTTGCTTGACTTTGATGATCTAACAGGAACCAGTGTATCAACGTGATTATACCATATCATTATGATAATCAACAACAATAAATAGAAATAGTTTTGTTTTTTAGTTTTTAAAAGACCATGAATAGTTTAGACATTCTATTTATGTAGTAAACAATCATGAAAACGTTTATAAATTACAATGTTAACAAAAATTAGTCTGTCGGGTTTGGTACACATGTTGGAAATTGATAGCAACAACCTTTACATTAAAGTTCAAACTTTTTTTCACTGTGTTAGGGGACAGAGACAATGTGGCAGTGTCAGATCTATTTAACAAAGCTCTAGTGAAAATCTAGGTGGAGTCAATATTAAGATCCGTCATTATCTGGTCGTCTGTCTATGACATGCAAGAAATTGCAAAGCCACAGAGTAAGAATAACAATGTTGTTCTGCGTATGCAGTCATCAATCCTTTGTACTGGGCAAAATCTTCAATTTTACATGCAACTTTACATGCAACTTTACAATTTTACATACAAATTTTACATTGCAACTGCTGCTTTGATGGTAAAAATCTGCAACCTTTCAGATATACCAAATAGTTATGGCCAATGATGAGAGCAGCAGCACTGACATGCATTGATATTCAAACATTAGCAGTTGTATATTGTGTTGATCCATATATTGATTTTTAAGTGCGTACGTGTTCAGCAACAAGAACAACGGCAACAAGAATTGAACTTGCAAATTTTTTACATCAACAACAATCAATGAGTTAAATAGTCTGTAAAGATATAACGAACTTTAAGTATAAAAACAAAAGAGGTTGGAGGGAAAAGAAGAGGTCATCCTCCACTAGATTTCGAAGTTGGTTTTGTACTGTTATAAGAAAGAGTGCTTTGAATGGCACTTCCCATATATATGAAAGCAGTACTCCATTTAGGATGCATCTCGTTCTAATTCAGGCAGTAGTGAATAATTTCTAGAGCAGAAGAATGATCCAACCATTTTGCCAGTGACATTTGAAACAGATTTAATGTAGGTCTTTTATTTTAACTCTGAGGTAAAAGTCAGTCCTAGGAGTTTATCAAAATAGAGGAAGTTCCTGAAGGAGACGGTCATCTATTTCAACTAGGTAAAAAATGAAAATCCAAGCTTTGGTAGTGAAAGGAGATAAACTTAGTTTAAAATGTGTTAAAATTATCTAGCCCTGTTCCCCACCCCCCTGCCCGATTGTACTATGTGCTCCAAACCAGATGAAAGAGAGTGAGAAAGATCTTGATCATCAGTGCTCTTCAAAGTGTTGCCATAGATAGTTGTGATGTCAGTATAGATGTCAACAAATGATCTCAGAATATGATTTGGAAGATCATTTATGAAGATCATGAAAATCTAACTAAATCCTAAATTATAATAATTCTGTTCCAAAGTTCATGTCAGAACTTTAGGTGGTCTTCACACTAAACATTTTTTTTCACAAAGTTACTGAACTTTGGAGTCAAATAGTTGGCACCTTCTATTTTTCCTTGACCAAAGCAAAATACATTTTGACATTTTCGCCACCTTTTCACTAAACAAGCTGACTTTTTCTCTTTTTCCAACAAATAACAAAGGATAAGAACTAGAAATTCGGTTTTGAACTATTTTCTCTGCTAAAAGAAAAAAAAAACGTGTTCAGGGAGAATCAACAATAAATCTACAATAAATTTGAAAAACAAAAAAATTGGAAAACAAAAAGACTATTAGATTTAAACCATTTTAGGCATTCAAAAAAAAAAACATTGGAGCAAACTCTTTTTTCTTCAAGATCTTTCTATTATATTATTGTCTAACGAATTCTACCATAATTTTCTCCTCTTTTTTATATGCCCCTCTCCTGTGAGGCAAGCACAATGCATCAGTGCAGAATTGTCTGGTGGAAGTTTTGAAAGTTTCTTTCACTCCTTACCAAGAAGAACATATCAGTATATAATGTGTGGAGTGGTATTCTGTAACTGTGTTCGCAATGCAATGTTGCATGCTAGCAAGTGCTGGCCTCTCAGAGTCCAGGACAGGCAATGACTTCTGCATAGCGAGTGATCTATGCTTTGCTGAATATGTCATAGGAAGCTAACAGAGCATGTCAGCAACTCCATACTTTGCAAAAACTCCAAATCTCATCTGTGGATGCAGCACTGCATGAGAAGTGTCTTCACTGGATAGGTCATATTAAGCTCAATGATAGCTGAATAAACAGAGCCTGCATCATGGAAGATGATGGCTTGTCTGACATTGACTGCCAATACAAGACCTGGATTGCAACTATGAAGGAGGACTTGAAAGCTTGGCAACTTCATGAGGAAGTTACTATATATCAAATTAAATGGCGAACAGACCTCCAAGAAGCCACCAAAAAACAGATTCATGCAAATCATGGAAACCTTTCTACAGTTAGGCAGTAAGTCTTTCTTTTGTACATTTAAAATTAATTCCTTCTTTTAATTTTCACTTGAGTCACAAGTTAGCTGCAAAAAGTAGTTTGTAGTTACAAAAAAAAAAAAAAAAAAGTTAAAAAATATCTCAACACCAAATCTGGGTGACAACAGCCACCCCATTAAAAAAATAGTTACTTCTAAGATTTAACTGAAACAGTTATATGTCATTCAAACGCTAACTGGTTGGAAAGTGTTGATCATTTACTTTAAAATTTAAATGTGAAACTGATTCCCAATTCTAAAATAATTGTTTTTTTTTTGTTTTTTTTCTTGTTAACAAAAAAAACATTATTTTTTTCTGGAAGGATGGGGTGATTTAGCTAAGGGTTCTCATCTAGAAGAATACAAAAAAAAAAAAAAAAAAAAAAAAAAAAAAAGGTGGGGAGATGAAGTATGACAGAACCATTAAAAATCAATTTCTACGGGACCCTTAAACTTTGGTACTTAATAATATCCTAAAGAATAAAAAAAAACATCATTAATAAAAATCTATGTTTTGACTGGCAAAACTAAATATCTGCCACATTGTCGGGGGAGGGGGGATTATACAAACACAGTTTAGCATTGTAAATGTTTTATTCACTTTTGTATATGAAATTTTTATTTCTCAACTTCTCACATCATGCATACATTGTCATTTTGGGTTTTAAGTAGGTTATCGAGTGATTTTGTTTACATGATTGTGGTTAATCAATGTTAGATAGGTCTATATTCTCCCCCATCTAACCTCGTGCCACATTTGGTATCTATTTTATCTTTTTATCTATTATATAAATCACACCTATCTGTTTAAATGAATGTATGTATGTATGTATGTATGTATGTACGTATGTATGTATGTATGTATGCAAAAAATTTTGACAGGTATCATTTTGAAGCTTGACGTCTCGGATGACAAATATCGAAAAAATTGTCCAAAAACATTAATTCCTTCACCCTAAACTCGGCCGTTTTGAACAAAAAGGGGTCGATTTTTCTCGCCAACATTTTAGCAAGTCATCGTCACTGTTGGATTGACTCCGGTTAATTTCAACACTTTTGATTTCCGGTTGCGTCCTGGAGGCATCGGCTAATACGTCAGATTTTCTTTCACTTTCTTTTCCGCCTTCGTGGCACAAGTTTGAGCCTGTCTGCCTGCCTACTACCACACTTTTTTCTTTTTCTTTTTGCTCAACACACACCTCCAAACACCCGGGAAACACTGGGCATGCAGGCTAGTCTAAAATATTTTATGAATAAATACCTTAACACAAAATAAAAATATTTTATGAAACACAACATAAACACAAAATAAAAATATTTTATGAAACACAACATAAACACAAAATAAAAATATTTTATGAATAAATACCTTAACACAAAATAAAAATATTTTATGAATAAATACCTTAACACAAAATAAAAATATTTTATGAATAAATACCTTAACACAAAATAAAAATATTTTATGAATAAATACCTTAACACAAAATAAAAATATTTTATGAAACACAACATAAACACAAAATAAAAATATTTTATGAATAAATACCTTAACACAAAATAAAAATATTTTATGAATAAATACCTTAACACAAAATAAAAATATTTTATGAATAAATACCTTAACACAAAATAAAAATATTTTATGAATAAATACCTTAACACAAAATAAAAATATTTTATGAAACACAACATAAACACAAAATAAAAATATTTTATGAAACACAACATAAACACAAAATAAAAATATTTTATGAATAAATACCTTAACACAAAATAAAAATATTTTATGAATAAATACCTTAACACAAAATAAAAATATTTTATGAATAAATACCTTAACACAAAATAAAAATATTTTATGAAACACAACATAAACACAAAATAAAAATATTTTATGAAACACAACATAAACACAAAATAAAAATATTTTATGAATAAATACCTTAACACAAAATAAAAATATTTTATGAATAAATACCTTAACACAAAATAAAAATCAACCATAAACACAATCTTCTATAAATAAGTTCTTGTATAAGAGATTAGTCAAAAAGTAAGGCCTCTTATTTTTTAACTCAAAAACTAAAACGTTGAAGACAGGAGTGGTATCATTAAAACGAGTGACCTTTTGTGATCCAGAATTTATTTTTCTACATAATCACCACCAATCTCAGTACACTTTTGCCAGCCTTTTGATGCCTCGGTTGTAAAAGTCCAAAGCACTTTGTCACTTGCATCTCTGTTGCCACTCTGAAATCGATGAACCTATCTTTTAACTATGCTGTCATCAACAGCATCGGTTTCGTAAACGTTCAACATGCACTAGTGAATGTTGACCGGTTCAATTATTTCTACATCGATGAATTCAATGACATATCTCTACTTCTGAGGCATATCCATAACAGGGATTGCTTTTTTTTAGAGTCTCACACCATCAATATCTGTAACAGAGAAATGAAACTTGAAATCATGAATGCATAAGTTCAGTCATGATAACAATGCAATTTGCAATCCCCTCTGATTCATACAGACAGAATAAAAAAAATAGAGGCATTACTTTTCATATTATGACTACCTATTTACATCATATACACGAGTGAATCACGGTCATAATAATGCTTAACAAATAATAAATATTCCAATTTGTTCGCCCCCCCCTTTAAGATTTGATCCTGCAACCATAGACATTCAAAGTAGATGAGTAAGTTGGAAAATAAAATCTAAATCATCATGTCTGATCTTGAGCTATCGGCAATCTGCCAAAAACAGAGGATTAAAAGATTAATAATGACATTACCTACATATGAACTTCAAAAGAATTGGCACGGGTACAACTAAAGTAAAATTAGTAAAAGCGGAATTAAATAAGAAAAAAAAATGAGGACAGAAAGAAGAAATGTATTTGTAAAGAATGGGTATCTACTAACTAGTCAGTTCTAGATATCGATAAAGAACCCAGAGTTAATCCCGAAAATGACTGAAGCAGTTTAGGATTTGAAAGCTGTGAAAAAAAAATGTAAAGCGGCAGACGACACTAAGCTAGCATGTTTAGGGTTAAAAAAAAAAAAAACAGAGTTTGTCCAGAACCCACTCCGTCTCCCATTTAAAAATAAAAATACAGAAATGTAATGTTGAGAACATTGCAAAGGTTGCTGCAAAGACAGTGGGTTCCCTCTACCGTGCTAGAAAATTACTCACACCTGAGAGTATCCTATATCTCTACAAAGCCACAATTCACCCATACATGGAATATTGTTACCACATCTGAGGTGGTTCATTTACCATTAGTCTTTTCTTTTTGGACAGAGTCCAAAAAAAAAGTCGCCAATCTAATAGATCCCGCACTGTCAACTAAACTTCAACCCCTGTCTCATTGCCGTAGTGTTGTATTCCTGTGCTTGTTTTACAAGTATTTTAATAGAATATGTTGCAATATTTTGGACTTGTAATGGGGTAAATATTTAATTGTTGCCCACTTCAGCAAAATGTGGCACAAGGCCGGAAAGTGGGGACCCCGCAGGATCCCCTAAAAGAAGGGACACTCCTGCAATTTTAAAAATTACCTGAGTAACCCCGTCGGCATTCCACGGTCGGGGCGCCTCAGGCAGCAAGCAATAAACTTGCCCCACCGGAAAGCCCGGTGGCAAAGCCTAGGAGGGTGGACCTCTTAGGTATTACCCAGGCGGTGTACCTCAGTCCGACAGGTGCTGGGCCGGTTCCCGGGCTGAGTGTCAAATGACGAATCCTTGACGTGTACTACCCTGGCCAGAAGATACAGTTATTCATGTTTAGGGTTCAAGCGTCGGCATCTCTACAACAATGATGATTCAATATTGATGAACAACACAGCGGAGAGAAAGAGTAATTGTACGGAAAGGAACATAGATTGCTTTGAAAAGGATAGCGACATTAAAAAACGTTATATATACGTTTATATTATATATTTATTAGTTACTAGCATGGGTGCCCGGCGTTGCCCGGGTGTTTGGAGGTGTATGCTGAGCAAAAAAAAAAAAAAAAAAACGGTCAATTTTTTTAATTTTGACTCCTATTATGACCCCTTAAAATTTATTGTTTTGGGCTCAAATCAAGTTATTAAGTTAGATCCATGTCCAAGGAACCTTTATCAAAGATTTCAAGTGTTTTTAGACCCAAAATTGTCGGACGAGTTTGGTAGAGTTCTCAAAAGTCAAATCATTGAACTTTGACTCCTTAACAGCCAAATCTCTGGCCGAAAACCGATCACAAAGATTTTCCCTAAATCTCAGTACCCTGTATATCAAATTTTGAGTCTATAGACTTAAAATTGTCAGAGTTATTGCGTAGGGAAATGTACACAGACACACACACACACATTCACTTTTACAGATATATAGATTATATACGGCATAATCACGTTGACACACCAGTTCTTGTCAGATCACCGAAGTTAAGCAACGTTGAGCCTGGTTAGTACTAGATGGGTGACCATTTGGGAATTCTAGGTGCTATATGAGGTCTCCGCTTATCTCTGCATTGTTTCCAGTCGTCCTGAACATACACTTCACTTACCACTGGTATTTAACAATATCGATTCAGGAGAGATGTGGTTGGAGATTGCGCACCTCCTGCCACAAAAATTTTACACGCAGGTACCCCTACAGTGGGTATCCATAGTTTGTCAAAGACTGAAGGAGCCTCCAGTTAGTTATTGAATGACAAAGAAGGAAGGTGTAATTTTAAGAGTGTGGAATTAGGACAAGCAAAATGGGTCATAGTGAGAACTAATAGAGTTAATGACCGAACAAGTTAAGTTAGCCAAACAGTCAGACAAAATTATAATCGGAACACCTGATCAAGCGTCCTGTTGCCAAACAGAAAAATAAATCAGGACAGTAATTTAATATGGTCTCCAGCAGAGAATCAGATACAAGTTGATATCTGAAATCGGCCCGGCTAGTTAACCAGCCAGTTAACTGGTTGTTGTTTAACGAACTGAGAAATAAATTTAACATCCGGTTTTGTTAAATCTGGAATGGCATGTGGCGCAAACTAATATTGAGAGAGTGGTGATAACAATATCTAACTATTTCACAAATGTGGAAGTCAGACGTTTTAACCAGCAACAGAAAAAGGTTGTTATAGAAGTTTATAATTGTAACTTAATCATTGTAACATTGTAAAGCTAAGGAAGAGACAGCTATCAGAGATGGTTACGTTTCCAATCCGTTTCCCAAACCATCAAGAAAAACATGCATCACTTCTAGCCCTGTTTCTGACCACAGTTCCCGATGACTGTGTAACGAATGCCCACAGCCCTCCTGGGAACGCCGATCATGCAGTGGTAATGATTGAAATCGCCCTAAACTCTAGAGCCAAAACTGAAGAGCCACTGCTCAAAACAACGAGATATTATAAAAAGGCTGACTGGGAAGCCATCAGGGACCTTATCAGGGACGCTCCATGGCAAAATATCTTTTCACTTCCTGCTAATGAGACCACTGAATGGTTCAAAGTGACAATTGAAGCACATGTTCCCACACACAAATTCTATAGCAAACCCTACTCTTCCCAATGGTTCACTTCAACTTGTGCAGCTGCCATAGCGCAAAAGCAGCATGCATACTGCAGATTTAACCAACATAAGTCCAGTTTAAACAGACAGAAGTACATAGAAGCCAGATATCACTGTAAGAAAGAAATAGCGACAGATAAGAGGGAATTTACTGAAACCACCCAAAAACGCATCGAAGCACAGAAATTAGGAACCCGAGACTTCTGGAAAATCTACAACAGTGTAGTAAATAATGGGCAATCAACAATTCCCTCACTATTCAACAATCATGAGGTTGTTTGCTCAGCAACTGAGAAGACTAACTTGCTTGCCAGACGGTTTGCCTCCAACTCCACACTGGACTCAGCTAACCACCCCCTCCCTGACTTTCCTTTGCAGACAGACGCCACACTAGATGATCTGAAAATCACCCCTGCTCAGGTGCATGTTATCATAAGAAAGCTTGACACTGCAAAAGCATGTGGACCTGATCTCATCCCGGCTGTGCTATTAAAAAGTGCACCGCCGAAGTAGCTCCAGTTCTCTCCAAAGTTTACAACAAATGCCTTAATGAATCTTGCTTTCCTGCCTGCTGGAAAACTGCTTCTGTAGTGCCAGTTTTCAAGAATTCTGGCGAAAGAACTGACCCAGTAAATTATCGCCCCATTAGCCTCCTCCCACTTTTCACCAAAATATTTGAGACCATAATTAACCAAGCTCTAGTCCATCACCTTACAGATGCTAAACTTCTGACTGACCAACAATATGGATTTAGGCAAGCCCGTTCCACAGCAGACATCCTAACTGTAATCTCAGAACGTATATACCAGTCACTGGACAAAACGGGCGAAGGTAGAGCGGTAGCTCTAGATATATCTAAGGCTTTTGACAGGGTATGGAATAAGGGTCTTCAAGAAAATCAGATCATACGGCATAACTGGAAGAATACATAACATAGACCCTTCTTAGATAAGACAAAAATCCAGGTTGCCCTTGACAGTCGTACATCTAAACAATATGATATAAATGCAGGAATGCCTCAGGGGTCTATCCTTGGACCTCTGCTATTCTTAATATTCATAAATGACCTCCATGACAAAATTGTCTGTGAGATGGGTATGTATGCTGACGACACCACGCTCTATAACAGACACGACAGGAAAACAAATGAACACATATCTAAAGAAATGGCAGAAACACTAGAGGATGACCTCCGATCCGTAGTGGAATGGGGACAAAAATGGATAGTCACCTTCAATGCTGCCAAGACTAAACTTGTTTCCTTCAATAATTACAAGAACCCTTCCCTACCGCCAATAGCAATGGCCAATGACCCTTTATCTGAAAGTACATTTTTTAAACTCCTTAACCTAACGTTCTCAGGAAACATGAGTTGGACCAATTACATCGAGAACATTGCCAGGGCCGCTGTGAAGAAGGTGGGTTCTCTCTATTATGCTAGAAAGATACTAATGCCTTAAAGTATCCTATACCTCTATAAAGCCACCATTCGCCCATGTATGGAGTATTGTTGTCATATTTGGGTTGGTGCATCTGCCTCTAGTCTCTCGCTCCTAGACAAGGTTCAAAAGAGAGTTGCCAATCTGATAGGTCCTGAACTGTCAGCTAAACTTCAGCCTCTGTCCTATCGACGAAATGTTGCATCCCTCTGCCTGTTCTACAAGTACTTTAACGGAGAATGCTCTGACAAACTGCAAGCACTTGTGCCCCCTCAACGTAAATACCCCTGACAAACCTGACAAGCAGCTAAATCCCACCCCTTCACAGTAGAGATCCATAGATGCAAGAAAGCCTTTTACTCCAGTAGTTTCTTCCCCAGAACAGCTAGACTTTGGAATTCCCTTCCGGGTCCCTGCTTCCCCAACTGTACTGACATGCAGAAGTTCAAGTGGAACGTGAACCGGCATCTTGCTGCCCAACTTCCTACACAGTACCCCTGATGCTTATGCCCCCGATAGTAGCCCCCTACAACAAAGTGGCAATGTGCCTTGTTTGGGGTGAAAATGTAATTAAAAAAAAATTTTTTTTTTTTTAAAGTGTAAGCGCAATATATGCATATTGCACAAGTATACTTTGAATTCAATTATTTTTCGCGGGGGTGGGGCCTATAAACACTACAATAATTTTTTTTTTTTAATATTTGCTTTTGCAGACTTTAAATATTTCCATTTCTTTTTATGTACACTTTTTCTTCTCCAAATCCTTTTTCAGTTCATATAAAAAACGATTAAACTGTATTTTTAAGTAACATACATTTTTTTTCTGAGAAGTTATTTAGTGGGCTTCCGCTATACAACAAAACACGTGTAAGACATATTTCATAAGAATGATAACTAACGATATATATAAGTGATGGGAAAATTCCAATATTTTTCCCCCTGATTCAGATACAATTATCAATTCCATACTAAATTACTGATTCCTATTCTTTATAGATCTCTAAATATTAAACTATAGAGTTGTCATTTTTCTTGATTAGCATAAAAACACATGTTAAATATGCACATGTTTCCCAGAAGTACAAAATACACTTCTGGGAGATGATCTATAGGTTTTAGTTTTATTGGTAATTTAAAATCGATACATATGCATCGTTTTAAAAAAAATATACTTCAAAGAATCGTTTTTGGCATCAAAAAATAGGGACAAATTTTTCCGATACTCACACCCCAAACAGTTACTGTCTTTCCAATTCCAAATTAATCGTCCCAACATTAATGCATATACGTATGTCTTCGCAATTTTTTAACCTTTAAAACTATATAAAAATACTTATTTAATTTTTATATTTTTTTTATCATTGTAAAACTATTCAGTCAGCAAGTCATTTAATCACCTGCATCAACGTGCTTTTCTAAATTCACAACAATCCTTATGTACAATTTTTTTTTTTTTTAGCGCTGATGAAGCTCAAGTTTGTGCAAATTATAATTTGATGAACAGTTATATTATTATATGCCAACACGGGCGGGAGCGGGAGGGGTGAAAAAATTGTACGCAATGTTGTGACCAATAAAAGAAAAACTTTCCGAAAATTAGTAAATACTTGTGTCTGTTCCTAACGTGGTATTTTTAAAGAAAATATATATAGTACATTATCTCATTTAGATAGCACTTACATATGAATAAATAAAGTTCTCATTTAGATAAATGAGAACTTTGTTATTTAATCATATGTAATCACCGCCACAAGTATTTAAATTGCATATAAACATATAAGCTATATATAACAATTTAAAAAAAAACGTTTAATTCAATAAGATGTCAACCTTGTTTTTTTTGGGGGGGGGTATCTAAATAAAAGTTAGCGTACGCGTCACTTCAGTAATCACGTATGCAAAATTAATTTTCATGAGAAGCTAGCTGGCTTCGCTCATTCGCGATCGCTTTAAGAATTTTTTTTTTTTTTTTTTTTAATTATTTACGTGGTAAATAAATCAGCTGGTTTTACTTCAGCCGATCGTCGTGCCTTGGTTAGTGGAATCACCGTAAATTGATTTGGCTTTATGAGCGCCTTTTCATCGCCACTAGTCGTGGAAACATTTGCCTCCCATTTTTTCTTCAATTTTTATTAGTTAACTATTATTTAATATTTGTTGTTACATTTGTAGTGGTAATAAGGTTCGATTAGATCCCTTTTCCACCACAAATAAATAAATAATAATATAAAACAATCAAATATGCGAAATAAACTTCGTTTATTTACACAAATTAACAAGTAGAAACGAAATCATTTTTAGTGTCCGAAAATCGTGTCTTGGCAGTCAGTTTTTTTATCAATATAAAAGTTATTTTCGCTGGATCGAAAGAAAAAAGAAGAAAAAGACATCTGTTTTTTAGTGATAAACACGCTTGTTTCTTTTGTGTGTAATAAGAATAGAAGTGAAATAGTAAATGTTTCTATGTGCGGCTGAATATCTGCATTATTCTCTCTGTGCATGCGTGCGTGCGTACGTGCAAATAGGCGTTTTTCGTCATGCTGGCGAAAGGAAGTAGCAACGAAGACGTTGATGAAAGAAAGAGAGAAGAGAATGAGAACCGTTCGCTCAGTGTTTATATATTTTTTTGCGAGGCTCCCAGGCAAATTGGGGGAAAAAGTTTGAAAATTAAGTCTTTCTTTGAGCGTTGATTGGTGAAAAAGTGCACGTCTTTGTCACGTGGTATGCTTCCAACTACGTCCGCAAAACAAAATACATTTTCAGTTTTTTTCCCCCGCAGACTTTGCCTGGGCGTATTTTGTGAAATCTTTGCGTCCTTGAAATTTATCAATTTCGTTTTTGCGCGCGTAATTAGATTTTTATTTATTTATGTATTTATTTATAAAACAAGAAATGAATGCATTAAGTGTGTTTAGCCGCGCACACATTCCTACTATATTATCGTTGGAATTTTCCATTATCATTTTGCTTTTATTCGTAAAAAGAAAAACAAGTACATACTTGTATAGAAAATATAATAATATCTTAATTGTTGACTGACTTTTCGTTGAAAGAAAAAGAAAATTCTTTGTTTTTATTTAATTAATTTGATAATTCTATATTAGTTTGATAGATAACAAAACGAGAAAGAGGGAATAATATATATATATATATATATATATATATATATATAAATAATTACCAAAGGCAAGATAAGTTACTCTTCTACCTACCTGAATAAGTTTATTTTTATTTATTTAATTTTTTTTTTTAAAGCGTTTATTTTGTTGGAAAGAAGTAATGTTGAGTGTTACGTTAGAACAAGAGAAAAAAAAAGGCAGTTCTTCTGGAGTCTCAGTAATCGCTCAAAATCGAAAAGTATACAAAATACTGCTAGAAACCCATCCAATAAACACCATGGTAACGTCAATATTTTGAAAATACCATAGAGGAGGGGGAATAAACTAACTTTAGAGCGGGGGTAAAATGGCGACTATTTCAGAAGTACAAAAGAATGGTTACTCGTTCTGTCCTACGATATGTGATCATGAACTGGATTATAAATAACACTTTTTAGCCACAGCCAGGAAGTGGAACAACTTATGCAGAATACCAGAATACGAACTGTGCTATTTTATTTAAATAAGATTTTCAAGTTATTCAATTTTTACGGTATCTTTTGTTTATTTAATTGTTAGCTGAGAGTATAGAACCCTCCCATATTAAGAACAGGTCTCCAAATACTAACTTTATTTCAACACGGTACGTTTTACCGAAGTAGGTGATTATTTTACGCTATAGTTAAAACGAAATACCGGTATAAAGTCCAACTTTTTCCTCGAGTATTTTCAGGGTGTTGACGCATAAAAACGAGGATCCAAATTTTATTTTTCTGTTGAAAGCGTGGAGGCTTAGGTAACACTTTACACATTGATGCAAAATACGGACCGTGCTGAAACAATGCCGTTTATTATTTAGAAGACCATTTGGTGCTAATGCACTTACTGATCCGCGCTATTTTTTAAATCGTATTTCCAAATTTATTAAAGTTTTATTATATGTTTTTTATTCAATTGTAAGATTTTCTGTACAGAGAGAATAGGTACAAAACACCCTTCCCTCGCCATGTTAAGAATGGCTTTTTAAATAATAACGTTATTATTTCAGCACGGATCAATAAGTGCATATGTGCATGAGTACCGACCATTTTTTAACATAGGGATGGGAGGGCGTTTTGTAATTATTCTCTATTTTCACCTTAACAATTTAAATCTTTACATATATAGTAAAACCCGAATTCTGAAAAAGGTATTCTGCATAAGTACCTATAAATTAGAAGTTGACACACTGTCAAGTTAACAATGATCATTGCGCGAGACGATAAAGTTATTTATAAAAGGAAAAAAACAAACATTTTTTTCTTTATAAACAAACCTTAGATTAACGCAAACAAAATTAACAATCATTTCTTAATTACTAAACAAGACTAAATATTCGATTTGCCTGAAAATTTAAAGAAAATGATATAAACAAAAAAAAAAAATATTACAAACCTGTGTTTCAATTTTTTTAGGGTGAAAAAAGTAGTTTTCTAAATTTAAGCTGCGTCGATAAGAAATAAAAAACTATTTTTCTCTCCTTTTTTTTTTTAGTTTCGATTTTCCTCAGCGTATGATGTTAAAAGTTTTGCATAAAAGTTTTAAAGTAAATCCAAATAAATGAAGTTGTCGGATAACTTTTCTTCGTGTATAATATACATCTTGTTGTGGTCAATTTCTTTTTATATGTTATTGTTATTCGTATTTCATTCCTGATAAAATTTAAAATATCTATATTTAAAAAAACACACACACACACGGCTGCTCTGGTGGAATTCCGCGTGGCTTTCACTTCGTTTTACCCGAGGGATAAGTTGTTCTTCTTCTCATATATATATATATAACGGGTGCTTCTTCCCTTTGCAGATATACCTACGTTGTTTTAACAAGCCCCGCTGCTGCAGATTTTCTGTAAATACTTGTGGACCTCGATGATGATGATCATGATGATGATATAAAAAAGGGATCTTTCTCTCTCTTTCCCCCTCTTGTTGTTGTAATTCAATCTAATGACAACACCATCACCATCATCATCATCGTATTCGTTAACGTCATGTTAAAGGTTATCTATTTCAACTGATGGTGTCCTATGAATAAAAAAAAAATGAAATTCGTATATAATGAATTAAACTCTCTCTCTCTCTCTCTCTCTCTCTCTCTCTCTCTCTCTCTCTCTCTCTCTCTCGTGTGTATGAGAGAGAGAGGGGGGTATGCCAGTTAGGGTGGTAATAATAATCAATACGTTTTAGAAAGTTTGTTCTCACGCGCGCGTTAATACTAGAAACGTGAAAAATAAACTTGTTTGTTGCTTCGGCCAAAATCAGGGTCGGAGTAAATACGTGAACCTTTCCGTTTATTTATTTGTTCATTTATTTATTTAGTGGGAACACGGTATAAATTTTTAGGCGGAACGAAAAGATGATAAATTTTTAGATAGATCAAACATCCTCTGTTTAATCAGCCCCAAAGCAGCAAAACAAAAATCAATTTTTTTAGAATTTAGAGTGGGGGATCAGTTTCGTACATAAATTTAGCTGAATAATTTACTATTTCCGGATCATTCTTTTTTTTTTTTTTTTTGTTAACTAAATTTTTTTACCACTAACCCTAAGTTCGAGTGGCAAGGTCGCAAACCTATGCATAAACACTAGAACTCCTCCGAACATACAAACGCATAGAGCTTATCCACGACCTTCGTAATATATCATTAATATTACAGGATGCGGTGGTTTATTTCCCATAGCCGAAAAAGAAAAAAAAAAAAAAGTTAAGTAGTCTAAAACGTCGGTAAATGGACGTTAAATTTATCTGCAAAACTGATTTCCACTCTAAATTCTAATTCTTCTTTTTGTTTTTTTGTTTTTTGTGTTTCCTTTTTTTCTTTTTCTGTTCACCAACTTTTCACTGTTCACATGTAATCGCTTAAAAAAAAAAAAGAAGAAGAAACTCATTGGGAGGAGAGAGTAGCAGGATGTTAATTTACAATAATACCGAAATATTAATTTGTCTCATTTAAGTCATATATACAAAATAAATTCAATAAAAAAAAAAAAAAAAAAACATCATGTAAAAACAATCAATTTTTATGAATAAATTAAAAAATTAAATTAATCCTTTTTCAATTACTAGTGTTGCGGAGCAGGATATAAATACCCTAACTCGCTACAAGAAAAAATAATGAAATGAATTGAATGAAGGAAACAAAGAACTCAAATGCTGGAATAAAATAAACATGTTTATTTTCTGTTGAGAAATGAAAGTCTTGGGTGTACACGTGTTCATTCGGCCGTTGACGACTACGCGCATGGAAGGAAAGGGGAATGCAATAGAGAAACGCGAAGTGGCAAACCGGCCTGTAGAAAGAGAAGGTTAAGCTCAGTAGAGAGTCGCGCACATGTCTGTGTTGATGGACCAAAACCGAAGGGGAGATAGAGTGAGAAAGTCAATCCAGTTCATGGAGATAGAAAGTGTATAAAGTGTACGTACTGTTTGTTAGCTCGTGCCCCATACATAGTCGCAGGTGGCGTGAGGTACGCGTGTATGCCAAAAAGGCACGCTGTCGGTCCGTAGACCATCCAGCTAGGAGGCTGGTCTGAAAAAGACTGGAAACAGGTTGTCTCTTCCTTTTATAGGTGTTTCCGGTGGTCTTTTGCGCATGTGTGGATTTCCTTTGAAAGGGGAAGTGACGTCGTACATGTGTGCGTTCCTTAGCGTGTGTGTGTATATATACGTGAATGTGAGTGTATATACGCGAACGTGAATATATGTACGTGTGTGGACGTGAGCGCATATGTTTGTGTGCGCGTATGTATATGACAAGTAATATAACTTGAAATGTGAATGCGTGTTTTTGTGTGAGACTAGAAAAGGCTCGTACAATACTCCCCTTCCTAGGAAAAAAATATGTGCAGTGTACAAATATATATATATATATATATATATATATATATATATTTGTAAGTAATGTTTTCGGCAATTGACTTTTCGTCCTGTTTTTTGCTGTTGGTGTGGTTTAAAACAAAATGTCAAAAACAAAGTGTGTTCGCAAAAAAAAATTTTACTTATGCGTGGAAAGGCGTTTACTCTTTTTTTAGGGTGACATTTGTTTGTTTGGTTTTTGTTGTGTTGACATGTGCAACGAGTTGCTTGAACAGTTAAATGAATTGTTCGTTTGGAAGGAAAATTTTTTGTTTTGTGTTGACGGTGTCTTCGCATGTAAGTCTGCGGTAACGTGTGCATTGTTTGGATGGGCGCTAGTTGCGCATTTGTTCTTGTTGAACGAAGTGTGGTTGCCGGCTGTCAACGAAACTTCCAAGTTGTGAGTTTATCAGCGTGCGTGGTGCATCTCAACTCGTATTGTTGATTCAACTTCTTCCTATGTGTTAATAGGGATGTCCTGTAATTGTTTCTTTGTTGTTGCATCTGCTTTTGCTGGAGGGAATATGTATAGGCCTATGTGATTTTGCCCCTCGCGTTTGTTGCAGGGTAATGTCAGGAAACCGTGAAAAATGTTTGTCGAGCGCGAATTTTTTTTTTAATTCGGTATGAAGTCGAGAGCTCCGTGTTTATTGTTCTGCCGAGTCTGACGAGGGGGTTTCGTCATTGCTGTTTGTAGTAGTTATTCCTGTCGGTAGTAGTTCACTTGTTTTTCTTTGTTGAAAAGTTCGTTTTTTTTCTTTATCAAATAAAACAGGGGTCTCGCTCAAAACAATTAATTTCAAAAAGGTAGGGTCACCATGCTTGTCCGTTTCACGTCAGTTGGCCGCCAGTTTATTGTGGACTTGTGGCATAGGAGGAAATGTTTTTTCCTCTTGCGTTCGGGTGTCACCATTTTGTAACAGTCTAGGGTATAGAAGGAAATGAGTGTTCCTCTCGCGTTCGGGTGTCACCAATTTGTTGAGGTGGTGCAAATTAGGAATAATGAATTGAATTGAGAAAGAGACAAACTACGTGTTAAATTGAATTAACGAACTAGGATTTATTTCGTGAAGAAACAAATGAAAGAAAAGGGTACTACACGTGTTTAGTTTGGCGTGCGTCTCTCGCTGTTTACTGGTGAGAAAGAGTCTATAGTTTGCCGTGCGTCTCTCGTTGTTAGCTGGTGAGAGGGAAAATTTATTGTTGTAGAGAGAGAGTGCGTGCGTGCATGAGTGTTTCGTTCAAACTCAACCATTTCATTCTAAAATAACGGGGTCACCATTTCATATTGCGCGTGGCAAGAAAAGGAAATGGGGTAGAGGAACAAAAAATGAAATGCTGGAATAAAATAAACATGTCGTTTATTTTCTGTTGAGAAATGAAAGTCTTGGGTGTACACGTGTTCATTCGGCCATTGACGACTACGCGCGTGGAAAGAAAGAGGAATGCAATAGAGAAACGCGAAGTGGCAAGCCAGCCTGTAGAAAGAGAGGGTTAAGCTCAGTAGAGAGTTGTGCACATGTCTGTGTTGATGGACCAAAACCGAAGGGGAGATAGAGTGAGGAAGTCAATCCAGTTCATGGAGATAGAAAGCGTATAAAGTGTACGTACTGTTTGTTAACTCGTGCCCCATACATAGTCGCAGGTGACGTGAGGTACGCGTGTATGCCGAAAAGGCACGCTGTCGGTCCGTAGACCATCCAGCTAGGAGGCTGGTCTGAAAAAGACTGGAAACAGGTTGTCTCTTCCTTTTATAGGTGTTTCCGGTGGTCTTTTGCGCATGTGTGGATTTCCTTTGAAAGGGGAAGTGACGTCGTACATGTGTGCGTTCCTTAGCGTGTGTGTGTATATATACGTGAATGTGAGTGTATATACGCGAACGTGAATATATGTACGTGTGTGGACGTGGGTGCATATGTTTGCGTGCGCGTATGTATATGACAAGTAATATAGCTTGAAATGTGAATGCGTGTTTTTGTGTGAGACTAAAAAAGGCTCGCGCACTAGCAAGTCTACCTGGCGTTACCTGGGGGTATAAAGAAATAAAAGAGTTTTAAAATCTGTACTCTCTCTCTCTCTCTCTCTCTCTCTCTCTCTCTATATATATATATATATATATATATATATATATATATATATATATGGGTAGTTATTTTTGTGTATATCCGTTAGAAGCGTTGAGTGAAATTTGAAGAATAAAACATGCATAAATACATTTGAAGCCAAAACTGCAACGCGAATATTTTATAAAATAAACAGGTGTTTATTCTTAAAGAAATATATTTCAGAGTAAGACTCCTTTATCAATCTTTTTTTTTTCTCTCTCTTCTTCCTCGACATGATGTAGTGGAAGCTAGTTCGATGAAGAGTCTACGTGATGTTTTTAACTGCGGGGTTTTTATAAAGCCGGATAGGTGACGCGTGGTCGCGCATTTTGAAAATCTTGGTAATTATTTTTGTGTATATCCGTTAGAAGCGTTGAGTGAAATTTGAAGAATAAATGTATAAATACATTTGAAGCCAAAACTGCAACGCGAAATTTTTTATAAAATAAACAGGTGTTTATTCTTAAAGAAATATATTTTGGAGTAAGACTCCTTTATAAATCTGTCGAGGAAGAAGAGAGAAAAAAAAAGATTGATAAAGGAGTCTTACTCCGAAATATATTTCTTTAAGAATAAACACCTGTTTATTTTATAAAAAATTTCGCGTTGCAGTTTTGGCTTCAAATGTATTTATACATGTTTTATTCTTTATATATATATATATATATATATATATATTAACCATATATTATTTAAATATATATATATATCTGTAAATTTTTTTTTTTTTTTTTTTTTTTTTTTTTTACAAAGGCATCACCACATTATCAAGGCCCAGAGGCCACTCAAGGATAAGGGTTAAAGAGTGTACAGTAGAAGTTGGTCAATATAGTAATCATTAGTAATGAAAATTTGGTAAATTTAATAACTTATATGGAACGGCTCATCAAGAACTTATTTACTTTAGACTTGAACAAAACCATATTGTAGTCAGCCGGAAAGCAGGAAAACGGAAGACAATTCCACAGGCGTGCAGTTCTAAGAAAGAAGCTTTGTTCATGGAATCTACGTTTAGGTTTAGGGACAGATAAAGAGTGGGGGAAATTATTAATAGTGTTTACAGCTAGACGAGTGTTTCTTGTGAAAGTTTGGCGAGGGGGGACCATAGATTGAAGCTCAGTTGAACACTTTCCATGAAAATAACGATACATCAGAGACAAACTCGCAACATCTCTTCTGTGAGATAGAGGTTGCAAGGAGGAGAAAAGGACATCTCCTACGAGGCTACGAAGTCTATTTTGAACTCTATCAAGGCAGGCCAAGTCCTTTCTAGCAGCTCCTGCCCAGATGTGGCAACAGTATTCCATCCTTGGACGTACCTGGCTCTTATATAGATAGAGAATAGCATCAGCAGTGAGATATCTACTGGATCGATAGAAAGATCCCACCATTTTTCCAGCGGCCTTGGCAACAGATTTGATATACGTGTTCCATTTAAGATCAGGAGTAATGGTCAAGCCCAGAAGCTTGTCAAAACTTGAGGCCTCCTGAAGACGAGAGCCATTCATTTCAATTGATGACAAATGTGGATTAGAATGTTGATGATGTAAAGAGAGAAGCTTGGTTTTAGATGCATTAAAAGTAACCAGCCACTCCTTTCCCCATTGTACTACGTGCTCAAGATCAGAGGAGAGAGAATTGGAGAGAACTTGCTCGTTTACTGTCTTAGATGTGGTACCATAAATGGTAGTGTCGTCAGCATAAATGTCTACAAATGATGTAAGGATATGATTTGGAAGATCATTAATGTAGATCAGGAAAAGAGTTGGGCCCAGGATGGATCCCTGAGGGACACCGGCATTAATACTGTGAGCTTCTGATTTTTGTCCCTCAACTACTACTCTTATGAACCTATCAGAAAGAAATGATTTAATAATTGAGAAGACTTTTCCAGCTATACCATAGCTAGCGATCTTATGAAGTAAACCTTTATGCCATACCCTATCAAAGGCTTTAGATATGTCAAGAGCAATTGCCCTAGAAAGATTGCCACCGTCGAGAGATTTGCTAATCCTATGCGATATAACTGTAAGGACATCTGCTGTAGATCTAGCAGAACGGAAACCATATTGAGTGTCACTAAGAAGGTTATTTTTGTTGAGATGTTTGATTACTTCTGTATTTAATACAGATTCTAGCAACTTACTCATGACGCACAGGAGACTTATTGGCCTGTACTGAGAGGGGGATGAGCGATCACCTGAATTCTTAAATACAGGGCATACTGATGAGATTTTCCAGGGAGATGGGAAACTATTCTCCTTAAGACAACGTTTAAACAGTTTTGTAAGTATGGGCGCTAGTTCAGGTTGAAGTTTTTTGAGTACTATAATTGGAATACCATCAGGGCCAGTTGCTTTACTGGAATCAAGGTTTTTGATTAGCTTGGCAACATCACGTACAGATATACGTATATCACGTAGCGTGTTTTCTGATACAAGAGGAAATATTGGGGGTTGGCGGTCTTGGTCGCAAAGGGTAGAATTAGCTGCAAAGTTCTTGACAAAGAGTTTGGTTTGTCTGATGCTGACGAGATTACCTCAGGTCCATTGATAATAGTTGGGATGGAGCACACGCTTCTGTTCAGGATTCTGTTTGCTATTTGCCAAAACTGGTGGGAACCAAGCCGCTGCTCAGCTACTTTGGACTTAACAGATTGAGCATATAACTCTCTTGCGTTCCTTATTACTTTCTTACAATGGTTGCTGGCAGTCCTGAAAACGGCTTTAGTTTCCATACATCTATTACGTTTCAAGCAGTGGAAAAAGTGATTTCTGTGCGCAATGGCAGCAGCACATTCTGGAGAGAACCATGGCTGGCTGTTAGGTTTTTGCTGAAACTTTTTAGAGGGTATGAAATGGTCAATACCTACAATTAACCATTCAGTTAGGTCTAATACTATAGAGGACACATCCTTTTTAAACATGGAATGCAGAGGTAGATCAGATATAAATCTACGGAAGCTATCCCAGTCAGCCTTAGTGTATCGATATACTGTACGATGAAGAGGTACGTCTGGGGACTTATTACATTTCATTTTTATCTTAATTGATACAACAGAGTGGTTGGAAGATCCAAGAGGCGACAGAACAGAAACTGAACATAGTTCAGGGCAAGTTGTGAGAAAAAGGTCTAGTAGGCTCGCATACTGGCCGTCATTATCGGGCACACGGGTAGGTTCCTGAACAATCTGAGTGAGGTCATAGGCAATGGAGAAATCATGACAGAACCTCCCCTCATCATCGGTCTTGTTTGAGTGGGTCAACCATTCGACGTTGTGAACATTGAAGTCTCCACATACGTGAATGTTAGCTGAAGGATAAGTAGAAAGGACTTGGTCAATTTTCTCAGATATGCTTTGAAAGATAGTAACTCCGCTGTTGTGGGGGCGATAGAGAGTAAATATAAATGCAGTAGTGTGAGCTAAAGCAACCCGGAAGCACATATAGGGTAAGTTAGGATCTTCCCTGGAGATGTCCCTCCCACATGGAAAGCTATCTTTTATATAGGCACATATTCCATGCCCATGGCGATCTTGGGGGTCAGATTTAGAAGTTAAGTTAGAGTATCCTGTAATTGCAAACTCATCAAGGGAAATAGCCTGTCCAATGCCAGTTTCACTTAAAAATAAAAGGTCTGGTTTAGTCTCCTGTAATTGGGTTTCAACCTCTGGAAGGTTAGAACGTAGACCCCTGATGTTGGAGAAGGAGACATGGTAGTAGGGGTCTACGTTGGAAGTTGGAGAACCGGGTTTAATCGTGTATTTTTTCTTGAAACTTGTCATGATGAAATTTTGGAATTTGTGGACTAGGTCGACAGATTTACTTAGAGCAGGACAGAGAGGGGAAACTAAGAGAGAAAAAGAAACGAAGAATGTGTGTGTGTGTGTGTGTGTGTGTGTGTGTGTGTGTGTACATTTCACTACCAAATAACTCTTTCAATTTTCGATCTAGAGACTCGAGATTTGACATAAGGAGTATTGAGATTGGGGAAAATCTTTTTCGGTTTTCAGCCAGAAATTTCGCTGTGAAGGGGTCAAAGTTCAAGGATTTTACCTTTGAAAACTCTACAAAACTCTTCTGCCAATTTTGGGTCTAAGCACTTGAAATTTTAAATGTAGGTTATTGGACATGGATCAAACTTTTTAATTTATTTGAGCCCAAAAAAATAAATGTTAATGAGTCAAAATTGAGGTCAAAGTAAAAAAGAAAAATTGATCTCTGCGATATCTACCAAATTACTCAGACAATTTCTGGTCTAAATATTTGAAAATTTACATAAAGGGTATCCAGAGATAGGGCAAGCTTTTTAATCAGTTTGGGTCGAAAATTTGAGCTGCCAAGAGGTCAAAGTTCAAAAGATTTTACCTTTGCGGTGTCTAGCAGACTACTCAGCCAATTTTGGGTCTAAACATTTGAAATGTACACATAACGGGTATTTAGACATGCGGCAAAAATTTTAATCAGTTTTGGGGCAAAATTTGGCTGCCAAAAGGTCAAAGTTGGAAGAGTTGACCTTTGCAGATTCAACCAAATTCCTCTGCCAATTTTGGGTCTAAAGATTTGAAAATTTAGATGTAGGTTAACTTGGACATGGGTAAAACTTTGTATTTTGATTTGAGACCAAAATAATAAATGTTAAGGGTCAAAATTAGGGTCAAAGTTAAAAAAAAAAGTTAACCACTGCCGTCTCTACCAAATTACTCAGCCAATATTTGGTCTAAACATTTGGAATTTACACATAAAGTGTTTGAGACATAGGGCAAGGTTTTTAATAGTTTTTTTTTTTTTTTGCTGAATATTTAGCTTCCAAGAAGTCAAAGTTCAAAAGGTTTGACCGCTCCAGAAGATATCTCACTAATGATGCAATTCTCTATCTATATAAGAGCCAAGTACGTCCAAAGATGGAGTACTGCTGCCACATCTGGGCGGGAGCTGCTAAAAACAGCCTATCCTGCCTTGACAGAGTACAAAATAGACTTCGTGGCTTGGTGGGGGATGCCCTTTTCTCTATCCTAAAACCTCTTTCCCACAGAAGAGACGTAGCGAGCCTGTCGTTGTCCTATTCTTATTTCCATGGCAAGTGCTCGTCTGAGCTCCATTCTCTGCCCCCCTCGCCAATCTTTTTCAAAAAACACCCGACTAGCTGAAACCACTGTCAATAATTTTCCCCACTCCTTATCTGTGCCTCAATCAAAACGTAGATTCCATGAACAAAGCTTCTTTCTTAGAACTGCACACCTGTGGAACGCTGTTCCGCTTGCCTGTTTCTCTCCCGACTTCAACCTGGATGTCTTCAAGTCCAACACAAACAAATACCTGATGAACCGCCCCCCTAAGTAGTGACACCTTACCAATTCTCCAATATTATTGCTACACTATCCTTTTCATTACTGTACACACAATAACCCTTATCCCCGAGTGGCCATTGGGCCTTGATAAGTGGTGAACTCCATGTAAAAAAAAAAAAAAAAAAAAACCTTTGCCATCTCTAGCAAACTATTAAGCCAGTTTGGGTCTAAACATTTGAAATTTTACAGACACATCTTTGAAATCGGTTGGAAATTCAGCACCAAAGTGTACCTGGATGTGCTAAAAAATGTGGTGATCCCCTGGTGCAATCAGGTGGCTGCTGGCAGACCCTGGATGTGGCAGCTGGACTCTGCGCCGGCCAACAAGTTCAAAGAAACACAGGGTTGGCTTCAGAAGGAGTGCTATGACTTTGTGCCTTTCTCTCATTAACTCTTCTCCTCCCCCGACCTGAACCTGCGGAACTACTTTGTTTCATCATAAGTCGAGAACATTACCAACATGACCTCCCACAACACTAAAATCAATCTGATCACCACCGTTCACCAAGTATTCACCGAGCTCCTGCCAGCGCTTGTGGAAAAGACATTCTCCCAGTTCCAGACCCGTATAAAGGCAGTGATTGAGGTTGAAGGCGGTTACATTTAATAGATATCAGCTCTACTACATAATCAAGTTGCCTGAATTGATTTTTTCAATAAAAGTTTTAAAATAAAGCTGTAGTGTTGTTTTCTTTAGGGTGACAAATTTACCATTTCACAGTGTGTCTGTGTATGTATATATATATATATATATACAGTGATGATCATATTTATTGGCTCGGTAAAATAAAAGTTAAATTTTGTCTAATAAATTCTAAAAAAGGGATTAAATTAAAGAAAATAACAAAGTATATTATGTATTTTTAACTGGCCTTTCCGATGCAGCAATCGGATTTTAGAAAAAATAAATAACAAAGGAACAACAAACATAATTGCAAAAAACCCTTGTTCAAAATTATTGGCACGATTTATTTAATAATCAATTGTATAGCCTTTGGCCTTGATTACCTTCCTCAGTCGCTTTTCATAGTTTACAACCAAGTTGTTGCACTCTTCAGTAGTAATTTTAGCCCACTCTTCCTGACAATAATCCTCCAATTGAATAAGATTCTTAGGCTTCCTTTGCATTACCCTCAATTTTAATGTTCTCCATAAATTTTCAATTGGATTAAGGTCTGGGCTTTGTGATGGCCACTCCAAAACATTAATATGATTGTCCTCAAGCGATTTCTTAGTCAGTTTAGCCGAATGCTTTGGGTCATTATCTTGCATGAACCACCAACGACGACCAAGTGAGAGCTCTTTAGCAGAGTCTTTCAGGTTTTCATCCAATATTTTAACATAATCTTCCTTTTTTATGCTACCTGTGACCTTAACAAGTCGCCCTGGTCCAGAGGCAGCAAAGGATCCCCAAAACATCAAACTGCCTCCACCGTGCTTCACTGTGGGTATGGTGTTCTTAGGCAGGAAAGCTTCGCCAGATTTTCTGTAAATATAAGACACTTTATTATGGCCAAATAACTCTATTTTCGTTTCGTCAGTCCATAGAACACGTTTCCAGAATGCAACATCTTTATCAATATGACGTTTTGCAAAGGCTAGCCTTGCTTTCAGGTGCATAGGCTTCAATAAGGGAGTCTTTCTCGGACGACATGCTTTTAAACCAGCTCTCTTCAAAACTCTACCAACTGTATGTCGAGATACATTCACTCCAGAGGTGCTCTGTTCATCAACAATCTCCCCAACAGAGATCCTTGGGTTTTGTTTTACTTGTCGAACAATTTTCTGTTCATCTCTTGGGGAAAGAATCCTTTTTCTCCCTCTACCCTCTAAACTCATAACGTGGCCTTGCGATTTGAACTTGTTTATTATGGCTCTAACAGTGGATTTGGGAAGGTTTAGCTTCTTTGAAATCTTATCATAGCCCTCCCCATTGGTATGGCATGCTACAACAAGCTTCCTGACGTCTTCGCTGTGTTCCTTAGTTTTAACCATGGCGATTGAAAATTATAATTTAGTCACTTATAATAGTTTAAATAAATCGCTATCTAAAAAATTATCTGAAAAAAATTATTCACTGAATTAGCGTTAAACAAGCATAATATGGCTATAAAAAAGTTCAGAAAGCACGTAAACCGGAAATTGATTGATATTATACTGATACTAAAAGAAAAACAAAGCCGTGCCAATAATTTTGAACAAGGGTTTTTTGCAATTATGTTTGTTGTTCCTTTGTTATTTATTTTTTCTAAAATCCGATTGCTGCATCGGAAAGGCCAGTTAAAAATACATAATATACTTTGTTATTTTCTTTAATTTAATCCCTTTTTTAGAATTTATTAGACAAAATTTAACTTTTATTTTACCGTGCCAATAAATATGATCATCACTGTATATATATATATATATATATATATATATATATATATATATATGTGTGTGTGTGTGTGTGTGTGTGTGTGTGTGTGAGGGGGAGGAGATGCTATAAATGGATAAATAAGCATTGGAAAAAAAAAAAAAAAAAAAAATTACCACTGAGAAAACATTAATTATTCTCCCATCGAACTCACTCTTCCCTGTAGGAAAATGTTTTTGGCCAGGTTGTGTTTTTATAAAATGAATACGCATTGAGTGGTCCTAAATCTGTGTTTAAACTTGAGGATTTGGTTTTGAGTCTCAGAATGGGTTATCTTTCATACTTTCCTCTCTGTTGTTGTGTCCTAAATTTGGAGGATATATGAATGCATTTGATGATGTCTGGGAGATTGTAATGATGGCAAAGAATGTATGGATAATAAAAGGTGAGGATCATTATGGAAAACACAATATTGGGTTCAGACAAAACCATGAGGCGAATCAGTAAGTATAACTCTAATGCAAGGCCTAAAATGAACAATACATTTAAAATGAACAATACATTTAAAATGGACAAAACATTTAAAATGGACAAAACATTTAAAATGAACAATACATTTAAAATGAACAATACATTTAAAATGAACAATACATTTAAAATGAACAATACATTTAAAATGGACAATACATATAAAATGAACAGTACATTTAAAATGAACAAAACATTTAAAATGAACAATACATTTAAAATGAACAATACATTTAAAATGAACAATACATTTAAAATGGACAATACATTTAAAATGAACAATACATTTAAAATGGACAATACATTTAAAATGGACAATACATTTAAAATGAACAATACATTTAAAATAGACAAAACATTTAAAATGAACAATACATTTAAAATGGACAATACATTTAAAATGAACAATACATTTAAAATGGACAATACATTTAAAATGGACAATACATTTAAAATGAACAATACATTTAAAATAGACAAAACATTTAAAATGAACAATACATTTAAAATGGACAAAACATTTAAAATGAACAATACATTTAAAATGGACAATACATTTAAAATGGACAATACATATAAAATGAACAATACATTTAAAATAGACAAAACATTTAAAATGAACAATACATTTAAAATAAACAAAACATTTAAAATGAACAATACACTTAAAATGAACAATACATTTAAAATGAACAATACATTTAAAATGGACAATACATATAAAATGAACAGTACATTTAAAATGAACAAAACATTTAAAATGAACAATACATTTAAAATGAACGATACATTTAAAATGAACAATACATTTAAAATGGACAATACATTTAAAATGAACAATACATTTAAAATGGACAATACATATAAAATGAACAATACATTTAAAATGAACAATACATTTAAAATGGACAATACATTTAAAATGAACAATACATTTAAAATGAACAATACATTTAAAATGGGCAAAACATTTAAAATGAACAAAACATTTAAAATGAACAATACATTTAAAATGGACAATACATTTAAAATGAACAATACATTTAAAATGGACAATACATTTAAAATGGACAAAACATTTAAAATGAACAATACATTTAAAATGGACAATACATTAAATGAACAAAACATTTTAAAATGAACAATACATTTAAAATGGACAATACATTTAAAATGAACAATACATTTAAAATGGACAATACATTTAAAATGAACAATAAATTTAAAATGGACAATGCATTTAAAATGGACAATACATTTAAAATGAACAATACATTTAAAATGAACAATACATTTAAAATGAACAATACATTTAAAATGGACAATACATTTAAAATGAACAAAACATTTAAAATGGACAATGCATTTAAAATGAACAAAACATTTAAAATGAACAATACATTTAAAATGAACAATACATTTAAAATGGACAATACATATAAAATGAACAAAACATTTAAAATGAACAATACATTTAAAATGGACAATACATATAAAATGAACAGTACATTTAAAATAAACAATACATTTAAAATAAACAATACATTTAAAATGGACAATACATATAAAATGAACAAAACATTTAAAATGAACAATACATTTAAAATGGACAATACATTTAAAATGAACAATACATTCAAAATGAACAATACATTTAAAATGGACAATACATTAAATGAACAATACATTTAAAATGAACAATACATTTAAAATGAACAATACATATAAAATGAACAAGACATTTAAAATGAACAATACATTTAAAATGGACAATACATTTAAAATGAACAAAACATTTAAAATGAACAATGCATTTAAAATGGACAAAACATTTAAAATGAACAATACATTTAAAATAGACAATACATTAAATGAACAATACATTTAAAATAGACAATACATTTAAAATGAACAATACATTTAAAATGAACAATACATTTAAATAGACAATACATTAAATGAACAATACATTCAAAATAGACAATACATTCAAAATAGACAATACATTCAAAATAGACAATACATTTAAAATGGACAATACATTTAAAATGAACAATACATTTAAAATAAACAATACATTTTAAATGAACAATGCATTTAAAATGAACAATACATTTAAAATGGAAAAAAAGTTTTAAATGAACAATACATTTAAAATAGACAATACATTTAAAATGAACAATACGTTTAAAATGGACAATACATTTAAAATGAACAATACATTTAGAATAGAAAATACATTTAAAATGAACAATACATTTAAAATGAACAATACATTTAAAATGAACAATACATTTAAAATAGACAATACATTTAAAATGAACAATACGTTTAAAATGGACAATACATTTAAAATGAACAATACATTTAAAATGAACAATACATTTAAAATGAACAATACATTTAAAATAGACAATACATTTAAAATGAACAATACGTTTAAAATGAACAATACATTTAAAATGGACAATACATTTAAAATGGACAATACATTTAAAATGAACAATACATTTAAAATGGACAATACATTTAAAATGAAGAATGCATTTAAAATGAACAATATATTTAGAATGAACAATACATTTAAAATGAACAATACATTTAAAATAGACAATACATTTAAAATAGACAATACATTTAAAATGAACAGTACGTTTAAAATGAACCATACATTTAAAATGGACAATGCATTTAAAATGGATAATACATTTAAAATGAAGAATACATTTAAAATGAAGAATACATTTAAAATGAACAATACATTTAAAATGAACCATACATTTAAAATGGACAATGCATTTAAAATGGACAATACATTTAAAATGAACAATACATTTAAAATGAAGAATACATTTAGAATGAACAATACATTCAAAATAGGCAGTACATTTAAAATGAACAATACATTTAATATGAACAGTACATTTAAAATGAACAATACTTTTAAAATTGATAAAACATTTAAAATGAACAATACATTTTAAATGGACAGAGTTAAAATGAAAAAAAAAAGTCACACGCATACAAACAAATGTATTAGCGATTTTAAAATTAAAAACAAAGTAAAAGAAATTCAAAGTAAAAGAAAAGATTTATTGCTAGACCATGGATAATGATTCTTCTTTTTCTTCTTCTTCTTCTTCTTCTTCTTCTTCTTCTTCTTCTTCTTCTTCTTCTTATTATTATTATTATTATTATTATTATTATTATTATTATTATTAATAATAATAATAATAATTATAATAATAATAATAATAATAATAATAATATTGATGGGATGATTCCAATATTTTTCCTGATTCTGATACAATTACTAATTCCATGCTAAATTCTCGATTCCGATACAATTACAGATTCCGATTCCATTTATTTACAAATCTCTAATTATTTAACTATAAGATTGTTATTTTCCCCGATTTTCATAGAAACACATATTAAATATGCAGATATTTTCCTAAACGCCAAAATACACTTGTGGAGGATGATCTATCGATTTTAGCTTTGCTGGTATTTTAAAATCAGTAAATTATTATTTTATCATTATTAGCAGAAATGGAAGATTTTACTTTAAACAAAATCAAATAAAGAAATACAATGAAAAGAATCGTTTTAGCATCAGAAAGTAGGCATCAATTTTTCTAATACTGATTCCCATAACCCCAAAATTTTCCGATTTTTCTGATTTCCAATTCCGAATAATCGTCCCAACACTAATATATATATGTATATATATATATATATATATATATATATATATATATATATATATATATATATATATATATATATATATTAGTGATGGGATGATTTCAATATTTTTTCTGATTCTGATACAATAACTGATTCTATACTAAATTCCTGATTGCAATTCTTTATAAATCTTTCAATATTTAACTATAAAGTTACTATTTATGTTCCAAATACCGTAAAAACACATGATAAATGTGCAGATATTTTCTAAGACATAAAAATACACTTTAGATTTTAGATTTACTGTTAGTTTAAAATCAATGAATATTTATTATTTTATCATTACTACCAGCAGTGGAAGTCATTTTACGTTTTGAAAAAAAATCTCTCCCTCCAACTATTTCTCTCTTTAATTCATGTGCAAATTTTTGTAACTGCTTAAATATAAGAAAGAAAGAAAACAAGAAAGAAAAAAAAAGGAAAATGTAATCAGCAATTGACAATTTGTCTTAATTTCACCATTGTTTTCCAAACACTTCTTTTCTCACAAAACACTTCAAGCTCAAAAGAGGAATATTAGTAAAAAGTTCATTGCAAACTTTACTGTTCTTTCATCACAAATTCCAAGAAAACGTTGAAGAGCGCAGAGACAAGGTTTGCAGTCAAGGACAGTTACTTCAAACGAATTTGTGTTCATGAATAATCATTGCAAATTCTGTCTCTGTATAAATTTTCTGCGATTTTTATGATTTTGTTCTCAACACTATTCACCATCGACATTTTCTATAGGGCTTTTCACCACACAGTGCCAAAGCCATTTTAAAATCTATGAAGTTGAAGTGGCTTTTTTGCATTATCTGTAACATTATAAAAATGGCATTAACTGTTTCCCTGTCCAGGCTGAAATCTATACTATGGCTCCTTTGTGGATTCCTCAATGTGTTTTCTCATTCTTTGTAAAAGAGCACACAGTAAAATTTACAAGGAATTCATAGTAATGCAATGACACAGTAGTTTGCTGGATCACGTTTGTCTCCTTTTTATGAATAGGTTATTTTATCATTAGGATTAACCAGCATTCAAAAAGCGTTAACAAAAATCAAGTTTATTCCTTTTATAAATAGGATTAACAAACACCCAGAAGTAGAATTGGGTTAATAAGCATCAAGTTTGTTCCCTTTTTTATGACTAGAATTAACAAGCATACAAGACTAGAATAAGGTTTTTTATGAATAGTGTAAACAAGAATCCAGGACCAGAATAGGATTAACAAGCATCAAATCTATTTAACTTTTTATGAATAGGGCCAACAAGTATCAGGAGACCAGAATAGTGTTAACAAGCATCCTGTACCAGGCTTTGGCTGATTTTTCTTCATTTTATACTTTTATACTGATTTGTTTTTCTAATACCTTGATCATTGCTTCCTTTTCTGCTTTAATCACTTCAGATGTAATTTTATCTATTCTTGATTTCCCCCCTCCCTACACCATTTTGATTGCTTTAACTGCCTCTTTTATTTCTACTTGGATTATTATAACTTCTCTGCTTTCTGGTTATGTTGAAATATACATTTCATTGATAGTAGCAGTTGATGAGGAAAGGAGGTGTTAAGTTGAATGTGAAAATGTCCTGTTCAACAGGGCAGTACCTCATCAATGTGCTTATTGCTGTTCTGCATATTTGATATTCTTTTTTACTATTAGAAATGGAATCTTTCTTTTAGACGATCAAACTATTTTAGATCTAAACAGATTAGTAAAACAGATTTTAAATTTTGTATCCCTTGGTCAAACTCATAATAGGTAAAAAGAAAGATGTTTCTAAAATTTTTCTAGACGAAAATTAAACCTTCAGCCTCCAGAAGAGTGTCACTTACAACTGAACTTTACCAAATAATTCATCACTCAGTGCGGACGATACTCGGGATACATTTACAAATTATTCAAAGCTTCCACCTGATCATGACTGACAAAACAAGAGCATACCATCCCGTGTGGATTAAATAACGCGTTCTGTCTGAAATCTGTTTGATTCCTGAGTTCGATTGAAAGATTTCCAATTTCAACAAAATACACCTGGAGGTCAGAGGTTACATCAGTTGAAACATTATGAAAATAACACCCAAAATGAGAACAGTATGCCGAATATTCTAAAGACAAAAAAAAAAAAAAATGTTCGATCAGTGGTCATATGGATAAAGCACTCACCTTTAGTTCCAATATTTTATGCCATCATTCAGGGTTCGAATCTCAAACTAGACAATTTTTTTTCTTTTGTTCCTACACAGTTCTAGTTATTTCCTAACCGATATCAATCATCACTATAAACCTGAATAATGCACTTGTTTATTCATAATCATTTTTTTTTTATTCTAATGATCAGTGACAGCAATCATGAAATTTATTGAAGTTTTGTGAAACTTTTTGGTAAATCAAAGCCACTATGTTCAAGTAACGCAGTAGCACAACAGAAAACGTTAATTACTGGAAAATTTATTGAATTACATGATATTTTTAGAAGCGCCGACTACTTTCATGCATTTCAGAATATTCCAAATTGAGTATTTTGATTTATTTCTAAATTTAAAAAATATCCAAAACTGTTTTAATTTATTCTGAAATTGTAATTAAAAGAAAGCACTCATTTTCAAAATAAATAAATAAATAAAAATAATTTAATTCAATAAATGTTCCAGCAATTAATTTTTCCTGTTGTATTACCGTGTTACTTGAATGTATTTGTTTTGATTTCCTGAAAAGTTTTGCAAAATTTCAATAAATTTCGTGAATATCATAAATGAAAAATAAAAACAAAAAATTGTCCTGAAAATCTAAAATCCAGAAGTGCTAATTATTTTATTGCAATTTAAAGTACAAGTAAGCAAAAAAGAAAAAAAAAAGATTTCTTTTTTTTTTCTTTTTTGAACTCACGTACAAAAGTGAAACGTCTAAGAAACACAACTAGTATACAAAAAGAAAAAGAATGGATAACTCATAAATGATAAATGGTAGCTTTATGATGCCATACATCTCTACTTGTGACGCCATTCAGTGTGCACAAACATACAAACAAGTGAGCAAGCTTGCAAGATAACAAAGAAGTTTCACAAAGTTTTAATCGCATACCAGATGATCTGTGAACCGTTGAGTCAGTGTTTGTTAAATCTATCTATCCATAATATTGCCAAAAACTACCATGCATCCTTTATGAAATCACTTATTTTTAAGAATTGTACTATAGAAAGGAAGGTCTGTGTCTGGTAAAATTTCAGAAACTACACAAAATACACTTACAAATCTTACATTAACGGATTTACTGTGGACACGAGCAGGTTATATAAACAATTAATTTTTATATTAACTGGGATCAGATTTGTACAGACGGTGTAAAATGTTAAATGTGAGAAAAAATTTTAAACGTTCTAAATAAAACATATTATTTAGGTAGAAAATCATCATGCTTCAATAGAAAGAGTGAGAGGGTGTGTGTAATAAACTTAAAAGAACATATGAGAAAGGAGAAGAAACTAGTAAACCGTTGATATAGGTTTTATTAACTAACAAAGAATACATGTGCTGTGATTCTTGTACAGTGTTGTAATGGCGTAAGGGCTTCTTCCGGCCAAGAGGGATAACCTATATAATTTTATTACCGCTAGGAGTCTTTTGGGAGGGATAAAGCCAAAGGGACAGGGGTGGGGGACAAGGGTAATTTAAAACTAACATTTTCCCCTTCAAGAATTGTTATGAAAGGGGGTTACGAAGGAGATCCAGTAAGGGTTGTCTGTCCGACATCAAGTTAAGAAATCCTTAAATTTACTTGAGAGTATGGCCTCGGTATTTATAAAAAAGGATTAGGGGTAGGAAGGACGCCATAGAGGTCACAACAAAGAATACATGAAATGAACAACATTGGAAGTGTGTAGATTCTGACTCCATATAATTAAAGACAGACGAATATTGAAGGTTGAGAACCGATTTTATTTACTACTAACAACTTGTATTAGAAGAGGCAAAGTGTTCGTAGGATGGAATGTGATTTAACGAAGAATGGATTGTCCGATGGAGATATTCGACAGTTTGTATTACGGTGAAATGTTCGTAGAATGTTTGCAGGTATGTACGATTTAACAAGGAATGAATGTTCGTAAAATGTTTGTAGGTATGTATGAATTGACAAGGAATGAATGTTCGTAAACGTAACTTATCTTTTGGACGATGGATATGGTAGAGGTGAGCCGGTCATCCTGCTGTTGGTGATGCGTGTCCTGGCTTGTAACTGGACAGTGGGTGACTTCTTTCATCAGCAGCTAGCAGCCCGGCGTCTTCGTCTTCTTTTCCTCCTCTCCTCTTTGAAGGTGTTTTGCCCATAACATGAGAGCGTAATCGGCTTCAGTTCACTGGTGCCTTTTTCTTCTTCATTATGTCTCTTCAGGTTTGGTGACAGAATCCGTCCATATGTTCACTGACGCAGCGGGGCGAGTTTTCTTCTCTTCATCTCTTTAGGTCGGGTGGGAGAATCTGTCCGTGCGTTTACTGACGCAGCAGGGCAAATCTCCTCTTCCCTCCTTTTGGTTCCTTCAAATCCCTTGTTTTAAAGTGGCAAACTGGCTCCCAGTGACATTTGAGGTGTTTATTTTAGGCGTGGAGCTCTGCCATTGGTCAATAATTATTTTGTGGTTATCTTATTTTTTTCTTTCCAAGCGGAAGCGATACGTGGAGCCATGTGCAAAAGACGATTTTTCATTTTGTCTCTCATGGTGGATGCGTTAACATCCGGTTCGCTGCTAATTCTCATCATGTTCCCACAAGAGTCTTTGTACTCTGGACGATTTTCATACTGATTCATGGGAATTAAGGTCCTTTGTATTAACTTCTTGGGAGGTGTTGGTCTCTTCAGGAGTAGGTAAAGGTTTCTTCTTCTCCTCATCAGTCGCACCTTCATCATAGGCCTCAGAGCTAGCAGAGTTGTTTTCATTACAAGTCTTTTTCATTCGAGGAGTTAGGAGCTACGTCTCGCATATTGACTGTAGTTTCTGCGGCAGAAGGTAGTCGCACATGAGCATAGTAAGGGTTGATTAAAAGAGTGGCTGGAGTAATAGGAGGGTCGAGCTTACTAGTTCTAGTGTGATTTCCCACATATATTCGGCCAGTTTTTTCCCAAGAAGCAATTGAAGTCCCGGAGGAAAATTTACAGCTGCATTTAAATAGTCTGTCATTAGGAGTCACATTAGTAGCAGTGCAGAGTAACAATCTAATTGAGTGGAGGGCATCAGGTAATGCGTAGGGTAGCTTCATGTTATTAGAGTGTAAGGTTACTTGAATGGCCTTCTATAAAGTACCGTTCAGTTTCTCAACCTGGCCATTACCTTCAGAGTGGTATCTACTTGTGTTAGAGGTAGCAATACTTTTTCCATATAAGAAATCTCTAATTTCTCACACAAGGAAGTCAGCAGCCCGGTCAGTATGTATCATATCAGGCATCCCAAAAATTGAAAATAGTTGGTTTAGACAACAGATGATTGTTTTGCTTGTTATGTCCTTACAAGGAAAAAGCAAAGGGAAGCGAGAATACTCCTCAATTATAGTGAGGAGGTATTTGTTACCATGTAAAGAAGTTGGTAATGGGCCTTTAAAATCGATGTTCAATCGCTGGAAAGGTAGTATGGATTTTATGAGTGTTCCCTTGTTACTACTGACAAATTTGAGCTTCAGACATTGGCATGAGGAGCAGGAGTTGCTTATGTTTTTTATCTGGTCTAAAGAGAACAGGAGATTCCTCATTCTGATAAAGTGGCAGAGCCATGTAACACCAGGATGGTATAATCGAATATGCAAACTTTGTAGGTCTTGCAAAGTGTGAGTGAGAGCTGAGATGCGAGAGAATGTGTCAGCAGCTGCATTTTCCATTCCCAGACGGTAGACAATATTGAAGTTGAACTTAGACAGTTCAACGCACCATCAACATATTTTGTCATTTTTAATTTTCGATTTTCTACTATTGTCGAACATAAAACTAATGCTCTTTTGATCCGTAATGACTTTGAAATGTCTGCCAACTAAGAAATGGCACCACTTTCGAAGAACTTCAATGATCGCAGCAGCTTCCTTTTTGACAGCATGATGTTTGATTTCGTTCGGATTCAATATCCGTGAAAAGAATACAACGGGTCGACACTGTCGGTTTAATGTAGCAGCTATGCAGTAATTACTACTTCAAATTCTTTATTTGGGTCAACTGTTAATAGAGTAGCGTTTTTAAGTCATTTTTCTGAAAACAGTTTAAACTAGATGGAGGCAGCGAAAATCCCTCATTATGATTAAGCAATAGTATCTTATCGGAGAAATTTTGAATAAACTTGCTATAGTATGAAAACATTCTGACTACTCGTTTTTGAAATGTGAGATTTAAAGGTGGCATTTCGAGAAGTGGTCTCAGTCTTTGGTAGTCAGGAGCAATTTGGTTGTTTTGTATAGAGTATCCAAGTAGAGTGATTGCAGTAGCCGAAATGACGCGTTTGCTTTTATTTAGTGTGATGCTTTTTATTTAGTTTTGCTTTTCGATACATCATAGAATCTTTGAAGATTGTGGTCATGCTTTTTTTTAAATTTCTTCCACATATTGTGACGTTGTCTACATACACAAAAGTATCTGTTAGGTTTCCGTTATCTATGATGTCATCGATACATCTTTGGAACACACTTACTCCATTAGTAATGCCAAAAGAGGGGCGAATGAATTGGTAAAGTTTACCACTTATTTCAAAAGCTGTGCATTTCCAATCAATGTGACTTATTAGTATTTGGTGATCTGCCGACTTGAGGTCGAGTGTAGTAAAGATGCTATACTGCTTTATGTTGTCAATCATTTTAATGATGTTAGGCATAGGATAAGCATCCAGTTCTGTAAATCTATTTATGGTATCACCATAGTCAACGATCATTCTTTTTTTGTGATTTTCATTGGTGGTCACCAGAACCTAAGCTTGCCAAGGAGACAAAAAGGGTTCTATTATGCCTTCTCTCAACATCCTAGCAGTTTCCTCCATTATGAATTTGTTGTCAACAGTTGTGTGACGATGTGATTAAGTGGCAATAGGAGTTGTACGTCGAGAAAGAAAAGAGAGGAAGGGTAGGATGTTTATAGCTGGAAAAGAGTTATTCTTGTTTATAGCTCCAATAACGAGTTCATCCTCAGGATCGTCGAATTTTAGAGTCACCCTTTGTATTTTAAGGATGCCTCTCCCAATAATTATGTCGATAAAAAGATCCTTAATCACTTCTACTGTCATGCTAGGATGGGTCTTATTTTTTAGTGCAATGTCTACAATAGTTTTGCTAATAATTTTGGTGTGTTGGTTGGGGTCTGCCAGAGCTATAGTTTTTTTTTTAGGAATCGTGAAGAGTTTTAGTTTTTTGTGGTATTTTTGCTGATAAATATTTTGCTGATAAATATTTTTGCTGATAAATGTTTCCATGCTACCAGAATCTACCATTGCATTCACAATATGTCCATTTATTTTACATTTAGTGAATATAATGTTTTTTGCTTCTGTTCCTGATCAGGCAAGACTAGGCGAGGGCGAGTCAAGGTTGTATAATACAGCAGCAGTAGAAGAGGAAGATTTAAAACCTTACCCCAATGTCCATTTTTTTTTACATTTCTTACACTCGGTGTTATGCGCCAAACATAGCAGTCTTGGATGCCGTAACATAACAATCGCAGATGCCGCAAGTTCCCACAGAAGAAGCAAACTCTTTTAGGTTGGGCATTCTCCTTTATAGAGGCTGTGGGCGTCTTTCAAAGGAATTACAGCAATGGCTATGTTGTGGTTGTTTTCGTAGATCTCCAAATGTTTTCCTGCTTGTTCCAGTGATCTGGCCATTACGTAGGTTTCTTGTAGTGTGAAGAAGGGTTTCTCGAGCAAGCGTTGTTGAATTGAAGAGAAAAAGATGTCACTGATAAGGTTATCTCGAATGTTCTGTCTTTTGTTTTCTTCGGCAGTTACAGCTTGAAAATTAAACGACTTTGCAAGTACTTCCAACTGTTGCATAAACGCATCAATAGTTTGAGCCGGTTGCTGTTTGTTTGTCAGTAGTTGGTGTCTATTGTACACAGCATTTGCTGGTTTAACATAAGCAGCGTTGAGGGTCTCTAATGGGTTATTATAGTCTGTGGCATCACTCATTATCTCGTAGACAGCAATTGAAATGTTGTTAATTAAGGCAAAGAAGTTCTGGAAGTTGTTTTCAATTTCACCGTTGTTAATAGTCATTAAGTGGTTTTCGAAGTCAGTTTCCAGTGCTTGTATAATTTCTCCGAGTTTGAACCTGTAGGTTCGACGTCGAATCTTTCAGGGTGCAGTAGTCTGTCCATTTTTTGTTTTGTTTTGTTAATTAATAAAATTGTAATAAACTGAAAAGAATATATGAAAAAGGAGAAGAAACTGGTAAACCGTTGACATAGGTTTTATCAACTAACAAAGAATACATGTGCTGTGATTCCATACAATGTTGTAATGGTGTAAAGGCTTCTTCCGGTCAAGGGGGATAACCTATGTCATTTTATTACCACTTGGGTCCTTAGAAGGGATAAAGCCAAAGGGGTGGGTGACAAGGGTGATTTAAAACTATAACATGGAGGTTATTAGGATTAATAGTTAGCTGGTGAATATAACCATTTCTTCAGAAAATAAATTACTCAGGGTACTTGGATAAGTATTAAGAAAAAACTGTAATCAGAACTGTTCAATCGTTGCTTAAAGGAGAAATGCTTGGAAAACTTCATCAGTCTGCCCAATATTTAAAAATACTAGAGATCGATTTTCTGCTTCTCATTACAAACCTGTACATCATGAGTAAGTCGTTTGAATCTGATAAAGCAAGAAGTTGTCAAAAACAGTCTATTCAGTGACAAACAATATGGATTTTGTCATGCAAGATCAGCAGTTGATGTGTTGATTGTAATATCACACAAAATCTGAATCTGTTCATAGGGGAGAGTCGTTTTTAGAGCAATAGCTCTTAACATATCAAAGTCTTTTGATAAGGTTTGGCATAACGGTTTATTTTACAAAATTTCTAGCTATTGAATATCTGGAAATGTTCTCTCAACTAGCAAAAAAGTGGCTGGTTATTTTTATACATATAAAACCAAGCTCCCTTCCTTTTACCACCAACTCTCGGATCCTCACTTTGACCCAATTGAGGACCGAATTGAAGAAACCCTCTCCTTTGATAAGCTTCTGGGACTGACCTTTGTCCTAGACCTAAAATGGAAGACTTATATCAAATCGGTTGGCAAGGTCACTGGAGAAATGGTTGGATCATTCTACCTCACACACCCTGCAAAAAAAAAGTATCTCACTCTTGATGTAATCATTTACCTATATAAGAGTCAAATACGTCATAAGATGAAGTATGCTGTCACATCGTTATGAACAGCCCAACCTCTAATGCCAAGTAGATGACCTAAACGAGATTTTCTGTTTGTTTGTTGCTGAATGAATACTAAAACTGTTTCTCACTTAGATGTTCATACCAACTAACATAATTCATTTTGTTACCAAGCTAGTGGAGAATAATAAAATTTATAAAAATTATTTTTCTATCTAGTCAGATGTAAACTTGCGGTCACTACACTGGCTATCTTCTGCCATTGTCTGAATTTCGGTTACTTGATTTTGACCCTAGCCCTGGTGTTGATTATGTGGCCTTGGTCAATGCTTCTGGGACTAACCTTTGTCCTAGACCTAAAATGATTTTTGCTTCTGGGACTGACCTTTGTCCTAGACCTAAAATGGAAGACTTATATCAAATCGGTTGGCAAGGTCACTGGAGAAATGGCTGGATCATTCTACCTCACCCACCCTGCAAAAAGAAGTATCTAAAAGGGGATTTTCTGTTTGTAAATGTTTGAGATGAGGATTGATAATGTGTATTATTTGGATATTTCGGATTACTGTTCTCATCTTGAGTGTTGTTCAAACTCAATAACACTCAAGATGAGAACAGTAGTCCGAATTAACAGAATTCAATTTGTTACCAAAGGAGTGGCAATTTATAAAATATCCACGACAGAACTGATGGGAAATGTTGATTCTGTTTCAAATCGAACAAATAAAACTTTCACATTTAAGTGGATAGAGAGTAGTGAAAAAGTAACTGGGGATAAAAAAAATTCTTAAGAAAGTGTGAAAAAAAAAAGAAAGCAATGATTTCAGTGAATGAAAAGAAAAAAACAAAAACAAAAAGAAAACAATGATTTCAGTGAATGAAAAGAAAAACAAAAAACAAAAAGAAAACAATGATTTCAGTGAATGAAAAAGAAGTGAGAAACAAGAGAACCAAGCAACAAAAAAATTGTATCAACAATAAACAAACAATAAAAAAATTTTTTTTCCTCTGGAAATTTTTTTATATTATTGAAAGCTTAAAAAGCAAACAATGGAAGCAACCTTTACATTTTTGAAGCAACAGTCAAACACCTTTTTGTACAACAAGAAATAATACAATCTTTTATCTGCTTTCATTCAACGTGTGGAATTTATTTATTGTTCCAATTTAAAAAAAATTTTCATCTACTAACGAGTTACCATTTATAAAGGCTAAAAATCATCTAAAAATGAAGAATCAGTTGAATGATGAAGAATATTATGAAAGGATTGAAAATGATAAATAGAATGGACAAAATTTGATTATTTATAAGAACGATTTATGACAAGTATTTGTTGACAGATTTCAGGATGAACATATTATAGCCTGCAAGGAAACAGTCTCATAGTAACGTGTTCCACAGATGGAAAGTTTTGGATAGAACTAACGGTTCAAAAGTTCAAACTTTAGTAGAATAAGGACCTGATGTGACACAAGATCGGGTGTAATATGTGATCAACCCTAAGCACAATAAGGATGCCCAGGGTCGCTACTAGTACCTATTTTTCTCCCTTTATTAGATCATAGTTATAAAACCGTTAGCAATAGACAGCGGTTATTTAGCTAATTAGGGAATGCATAAAACATGGGAATATCATGATAGTTACCTAATACAGGACTCTAAAAATGTGACAGTGATACATGTTCATTCACACAATTCTAAGGCAAGACGTTCAAGACTGCAGAACACAATGTGAAAGGAAATCGCCGGTACATCTCTGAACAAACACCAGTGTGATTATGCAGAGTGTCTAATGTGAATGTATATCATCTCAGGTTTGGTATATTAAGCTGAAGCAGAGGACGATATTTAAGGGAAAGAACCATGAAATAATTTTTAGGCAACAAGAGCAACTATTACATCCTGTAGATCTAATTCAAGCAGATCATATACTCCAGAGGGAATAGGGTCGCAGCAGGAGATCTGTAGTATATATTTGATGGCATGATGCTGTAGACACTCAAAAGAATCAGAGAACACCCTGCTAACTCTGGTGAACGATAGGGACCTATATTCCAGGTGGGGATGAATCATTGACCTGTAAAGTCTAATTAGCAAATCCCATTTATGAGTAATTTGGTAAAAATTGCCTGGATCTAACCTGTTGCCATTCTTCAGTAGCAACACCTAATTGGGTAGACAAAGAAGAAAGGAAGAGATATTGAGTGAGATCATGGTCCCCTGAGCACCAAATTAAACCAGTAAAACCACAACATTCATTGACCAGTCGAGCATCATAAAAAAAGGTCTTTTGGCTCTGTGTATTTGGAGTTAAATCAATTTCAAGTTATTGCCCCTATTGAATCTAAATTAGAATAAATACAGTTAATAAACACTAAAGACACTTTTGGCTGTAAGTAATACGATGTGAAGTTAATTATAATCATTCATTTGTTTATCAAACCAATAGACTGTAGCATGAACAGCTCTCCATGAAACAAATGCCTTAACACGACCATGATTCACTAGCTTCAAAAGTCAACAGAGTATGGGCCATTTTTGATGAACTAGAATAGATACATTGAGAACATTGCCAAGGCTGCTACAAAGAAGGTGGGCTCTTTCTACCGTGCTAGAAAACTACTAACCCCTCAAAGTATCCTGTACCTCTATAAGGTCACCATTCGCCCATGTATGGAGTATTGTTGTCACATTTGGGCTGGCGCATCTGCTGCTTATCTCTCACTCCTGGACAGGGTTCAAAAGAGAGTTGCCAACCTGATAGGTCCTGAACTGTCACCTAGGCTTCAGCCTCTGTCCCACCATCGAAATGTTGCATCCCTCTGCCTGTTCTATAAGTATTTTTATGGTGAATGCTCTGACGAACTAAAAGCACTTGTACCTCCTTGACGTGACTACCCCTGACAAACCTGACAAGCAACTAAGTCCCACTCCTTTACAGTAGAGATCCCTAGGTGTAAGGAAGCCTTTTACTCCAATAGTTTCTTCCCCAAAACTGCAAGACTTTGGAACTCCCTTCCAAGATTCTGCTTTCCCAACTGTACTGATATGCAGAAGTTCAAGTGTAATGTGAACAAACATCTTGCTACTCATCTCCCTTCATAATACCCCTGCAACTTTTGTCCCCTATAGTAGCCCCCTTCTTCAAAGTGGCACTGTGCCTTGTTTGGGGGTGAAAATTGAATAAGAAAATAAAATTAAAAAAAACTTTTTTCTATTGATTGGGACCAATACAGCAAAGTCCTGTGTAGTCCTAGAGGGGCATTTCTCCCAGGCTATGCCTCCCAGCTTTTGGGGAGAGTAAGTTTATTATCTACCGGAAAATGCTGACGAGGTTGACCTGGCAATTTTTGCTAAGTCAGAGTGCTCCTCCTTCAGGAGTGCTGGCTTGACCTTTCCCACTTTTCTACCCTTGTATCACATCTTCCTTCAGTAGGACAGAAGTAAATACCAAAATATCAAGAAAGCTAGGAGTCTTCCTAATCCAAACTTTGATGCATCCAGTTAAGTCATACAAACTAAGCAGCCAACGGAACTCAGCAGCAGTAGCTGTAGTAGTTCAAACAGCCCTTTTCAGGGCTAACCAAAAAACTACCTAAATGCGATACACACTTCACTCTCTGCTACTGTCTGCTTTTTGATATCTCTTCTACAACCAGCAACTCCTGCAGCATCCAAATTACTTACTCCTGCAGCTTCCAGTGACTCCAGCTCTCTCCTTCTACTCTTGTGATCCTTGATGCCTGCCTACTAGCCTTGATTCCCATCAACGTCCATCTAGCTGACGTCAAGTTACTCATTTCAGTTCCCACTGGCGTCCAACTACTCATTCCAGTACCCACTTACCTCTGCTACCAGTTTCAGATCCTGCCGCAAAAATCTCAACCCCATGAGCTCATTTTCGCCCTGGCTGATCTTAATAATTACATGTACATGAAGAAAAAAAAGATCAACTGTGGACTTGAGATTTTTTTTCGATTGTGTAAGTTTTAACTCTCCCAAATTCATCTTTCAATTTTGTATCGTTCTGCTACCAGAGCTGAGAATCATTGAGTATTGATTATTTACAAAACATATTTCACATTTAAATAAACTCAAAACGGTTGATATGCCGGAAAATAGATAGACAAATGAAAAATAAAACAATTCTTTTTTTGATTTCTCCTGCCAGCCAGAACGGGGTTGGGGATCATAGCTTTCCTGCTATCTGGCCTCGTTCTCAGAGAATGTGCTAAAATCTGTCATGAAGAGGGGAGGGGGATTAAAGCATTCCTGGCCACACCGGGGGTGGGAGACGAGGAAGAGGGTTTAATTGGCTTTCCTCTTCTCCAATGCCTGAATGACCAACCCAAAAGAGCCTCACAGATAATTCTATTAATGACCTACAAAAAGGAGGGAATAAAAGTTGACAAACTGGTTTCCTCTTGCTGAGAGAGAGAGAGAGAGAGAGAGAGAGAGAGAGAGAGAGAGAGAGAGAGAGAGAGAGAGTTATTTTTATTAGAGGAGGTGGAGGGACAATCAGGAGGGATTGAGATCGAGAAAAGGAAGAGTAGTTTTAGGAAACGATGAAGATTAAAAAATAGTCACGAAAATTTAAAAATACAATTTTCTCATCTATTTTTTTTTTCTTTTTCTGGTAAAAGATGGCAGCCAAAGAAATTGAACACACGATTCCATTTCAAAATTAATTCAAAAACTATTCATGAAATAAAACATATTTTAATTATCAATTGTTCCATTATCAGCTTTTATGTTTGTCTATCTTTTTGCTTTGGACTTTTTCTTACTGACAACTGGTACAATTCTCAGAAAGTTCTAAAATCTCATTCGAAATCAGAAAATCGGTCAATAGGATTTTAAAGCTAGTTACGCTAGTTACATTCTTGACATGCTAAGAAGACAATAATAATTCTCTCTCCTCTCTCTCTCTCTCTCTCTCTCTCTCTCTCTATATATATATATATATATATATATATATATATATATATATATATATATATATAACTGAACGTGTCTGGTACACGAATAGGCTCCTATATGGTTGACTATTATAGAAAACTGATCACATATAATGATAGAAGATGTATTGAGACACAGGAATGGGTATGTTTGATCTGGCATAATGATGATTCATTAAAATTGTGGGGTCTGCGTACGCGCCTGGTCCACAAAGTATGGAAATAAAAAAATTTAAAAATTACAAAAAAACGTTTACAAGTGTTTTTGATATAGATGTACATAATAATACTTTGATAAGTATGTTTTAACTTAAATAGGGATGGTATAATAAAATTGTGGGGTCTGCGTTCGTGCCTGACCTCCATAGAATGGAAATAAGGCACAAACTTTAATAAAGACTTTTCATATCTATCTGCGTAAGTATACTTTGATAATTATGTTTCAGTTTGAAGAAATATGGTATAATAAAATTATGGATATATATTTATATATATATATATTTATATATATATATATTTATATATATATATATATATTTATATATATATATATATTTATATATTTATATATATATATACATATATTTATATATATATATATATCATCCTCCTTGAAGTCTTGTTTCAAGTTCGCCACTATGCCGGTAGAATTTAGTTTTAACGATGTTATGTATAGACAGACAGATGGTGGTGTGGCCATGGGTTCCCCATTGGGACCAGCGTTGGCTAATATTTTTGTGGGTTTTCATGAACAGGATCTATTGTCTGGTTTGCATAAATGCGATTTTCGTATTCATCATAGTCGAAAACCATTTCAAGTTGTCATTTAAAAGAAAATTGAGGAGGTGGACCTAATCTAAAAATTTACCAATAATTTTTCATCCCGTACGCCTCCCGATACATTGCTTCGTCAACATGCGACCATTTTATATCTCCCGAAGACACTTCCATATTTAGAAAAAAAAAAAAAAAATGAGTGACCGATTTACCAGAACGTGGTAACTAAAAAGTGAGTACCCCTTTCAAATGTTGAAATGATTTTTTTTTTTTTTTCAATTTTTTTTCATAATCTGGTTAGTGTTCGATCAATAATAATCCAGTGAAAAAATTTCAAAAAACCTATCAGTATAGAAACTCCACCACGTAAGTAAATAAATAAAAAATGTTACGTGCACATGCGTTAGCCTTGACTAGGGGGGGTACTAAGGGAACAACCATTAAATAATTCTGCGGGTCGCCATGGAAGTCAACGCCCAAGGAGTACCAAAATAGTTTTCATGATCTGAAGAAATTTTTTTTCTAAAAGTGGGAGATCACTTTTCCAGGTAAATTTAACTTAAAATGAGCACCCACTTTCTGGCCACCTGAGGAAGGGGCATTTATTTTCGTGTTTATTGGCTTAAAGGTTTTTTGACAAGGCAGTTTGGTACACGAATGCATATTTAACAGTTTTCGTTTATGCTCACGCATAGCATAAACAAAGGCTACGTCTGTGAAATGGAAAATAGTCCCAGAGTTCAGAGGTTAATACCATGCAAAAAAAAATCAAACAAAAAACTTTTTAGCCAAGAAACACACAGAAAAATGTCCCTCTCTCAGGTGGCCAGAAAGTGGGTGCTCATTCTAAGTTAAATTTACATTGAAAAGTGATCACACACTTTTCGAAAAAGTAATTTCATGAATATCATGAAAACTTTCTTTTTGCTACGGAAACGGTTTGCAGATTCGTTCTTAGCACACTGAAATCTACAATAAAATATTTCGTTATATATGAACGTGAAACGGGCCTTAAAGTAAAATAATACCGGATTTTTTGGAGCAGATTTGCCGTTTAGTTGTACAAATATCCTCAAACCAGGTAATCACTGAAAGGGACTTTTAAAAGTCGTCACCTGTATCGAGCAAAAGTTCAAAACCACCGATTATATGCCAGCCTACGTCATGGTAACATATATTGAGTGAGTTCCTAACAGTATTTTGTATAGTTTTTTAGTTTAAACTCATTTTCCCAAAATTTCCCCAAACTTAATGTGTTCGATACAGTCTGCCGCCATTTGTATTTTTCAGATATACCGATAAACATTGAATGTTTTTGAACCGATTATACATTACATAAATCTCTAAAATCTTATCCAGTTAGGTAGAACATTTAATTTTCTTGCCTTTGATAACATTTATTTATATATATTTATTTTTTGACAACTTCTTTGTATCTGTGTTTAGTAATACAAACCCTTTTCATTTAATGTAACGTTTAGTCGGCTCGAAAAACAGTGTTTATCGGGGTATTTGAAAGCTACAAATGGTGGTGGACACTGTTGATTACTTTAAGTTAGAGAAAGTGAGTTAAAACTAAAAAAACTATACAAAATACTGTCAGAAACCCACCGATTATGCCAGCCTATGTCATGGTAACATATATTCGGTGAGTTTCAGACACTGTTTTGTATAGTTTTTAGTTTTCAACTTACTTTCCCAAACTTAATGTATTCAACAGAGTCCGCGACCATTTCTGTTTTTTGAACCGATTAAACATTTTACATTACATAAAAACACTAAACAATTATCCAATTAGGTAGAAACGTAACTCACCTTTGCTTTCATTTCTTTGTTTTTGGACGACTTTTTCGAATCTGTGTATAGTAACCCCCCTCCCCCCACCATCAACCAAATATTAATTACTAACTCACATTTTTGTAAAACAACAACAAAAAAAAAACATTTAGCGTTTCAACATTTTTGCTACGTTCGGCTTCATCCACTGATTGTTGGTCAAGTCCAAACCATGAATGATTGACAGAAACTCTCGAGGATCCAGATCAAATTCTGCAAGAGTACAATTTTTTTTCATTTTCGCCTTCTTTCTCACTTTTTGCAGTGGATTGCTGTGCTAATATAAGAAACATGCATTTTCTCTTTTTATTAAATTTTTCCATTACACCAAATTGAACCACTGCAACGCGTGGCAGGGTACAGCTAGTATATATATATATATATATATATATATATATATATATATATATATATATATATATATATATATATATATAAATGGAACGTCTGGTTTATTCAAAATCAGTAAACTAGAAATTTACAATCCCGTTTTCTGTGAAATTTTATAACAGTGAATCTTTATCATCTAACTGTGTTTTTAAATATTAAAAAGTAAATATTACCTTATTAAAAAAAAAAAACTTTTATTCGTCGGATGACTAAAAATAACAATTCTGACTATAACACACTTCTTTTTAAAAATTGTTAAAATAGTAACACAGAAATTAATATTAAATACGATTTTGACTTTAACACACTTGTTTTTTTAATCGTTAAAATAGTAACACAGAAATTAATATTAAATAAAATAAAAATATTTTTCGTAATGCAGAACTATTTTCGCCAATTTTATTTCCGGTAGAAATGAGCATGAGCGGTCCATGAATTGATGAATTCCAAATTACAATGATTGAGATTGTCGGACTGACTTCCTCATCTTGGGTGTTATCGTCACAACGTTTCGGCCGTTTTGCCCTCCGGCCTTCATCAGGTGTTTTGTATCGAACTAGGGAACCGTTTGTTAGGAGTCTCGAACCCAACCCTTTATTATTATTACAGGGGTACCGTGTTCGGACTCCAGCTAGGCTCTGGGACATGTCCTAGTGACATATGGCCGAGTGGTTCTAGACGTTATATCAAAGTTTACAGTTACCCAAGGTGCTGAGTTCAATTCTGAACGAAGGCAGTGAAAAAGTAACATTCAAAACAGAGAATCAGCAACTATGTTAACGATTCTGACTACACGTGCGTATATATATATATATAAAAAAAAAAAAAACTTTTGGGGGCAGGATTAGAGTTTAGATGGCGATTAACCTCGAAACCAAAACAACTCAAACCAAAATCGAAAGGGAGGGACACATTATATCGATTCACCGGTTTTTATCTATGAAAGCAGTCACCAAATCGTTCAGTTTACAAATAAGCTGAACTTATTTTTCCAAATTAAAGAATATAAACAGATTTTTTTTTCTTTTATTGTAAACAATGTTCTAATTTTTTTTTTTTTTTAATATTGACCTATTTTAATGTTAGTCTTTTTCTTTATCGCTAGAAGGCATTAATATTAATTTTAATTCAATTTTAGTGATATTTGTTTACTCCGTTGACGTTGTGCAAAAAACCCTGCTGGAAATGAAAAAACAAAAAAAAAACAGGGTTTGTTTTACTGTACACATAGATTCGAAAAAGTTGTCAAAAAACAAATATATAACAAATAAATGTTATCAAAGGCAAGATAACTTACTTTTCTACCAAACTGGATATAATTTTCGTGTTTTTATTCAATTTAACATGTTTATTCAGCTCGAAAAGCATGCAGTGTTTACCGATGTATTGGAAAATTCAAAATGGCGGCCGACTCTCTCTTTAACACGGTAAGTTCGGGAAAAGGTGTTATAAATAATAAACTAAGGAAAAAGGGTAGCAATTAGAGCCACTTGCTTTTTAGTGTTTGTTCAAATCGCTTTGTAATTCAGTCACTAAATACTTAAAAACAATAACAATAAACTTTGGAAAAATTGTTGACTCCTGACTCCAAAACCAGTTTTGAAAAAGTAGACCCTGACTCACGATTCCAACTTCCGACTTAAAAAAATAAAAATTACTGACCTAAGAGTCAGTTTAAAAATAATATCTGACTACTAAAATATCTGAGTTCGTTTCTGAAGTCAGTTTAAAAATAATCTAAAAAACTGCCCAATTTTAAATGAGACCCCAACTTTGATTTCCTAATCCCACCCATGATGACGATGAGTTAGCTCTTTTAATTCTTAACTTTTAGATGGTGGTTATTTTATTAATTGTTATTTTATTCAACCCAGACATTTAACAAATGCAGAAATTTTGACGAAAGACATGTTTTATTTTCTTGAATTCTCATTCAGTTTTATTTCGTTTTTATTGTTACCCATTTAATTATATTCCTTGATAAAGCCAATCACTACAAAATATCTTGTCTTTATTATAACCAATGTAGATTTTGCTCAAACTTACACTTACTTTAAGGAAAAAAAATAAACAATTCCAAAACAAAGACGCTAATTAAAAAATAAATAAATAAAATAAAAGAAAAGCCAGCTTAACCATAAAAACACTTTGGTTTTAGAGTATCCAGATGCACTTCATTCTGATTGGTCAGTTCAGATCTGGAAGAAGCCAATCAATGCAGTCCTTTTACAAGTCTAATTCAATAGTGCTTACATTACCTTTGGTAAAAAAAAAAAAAATGTATAAAGCCCAGCTGGCAGGGAAATAGATAGGCAATGCTTCTTATCCAGTCATGAGTAGAAACCACACCCTCACCTCTCATAACTAACCATTTTCCCTACTTTTTTTTTTTTTTTTTTTTTTTTTTAAGCTTTTCTTAGAGAATTTTTACGATTTGGGTATAGCAGGTAAGCTGTCCCTAACTGTGGAGTATATTCTGCAAGTTTGAAGCAGTTTTTGTCTCTTATCTGTGAATTTCTAACTGCAAGACAATCATATTTCCATTCTTGTGTTGCGGTTAAAAACACAGCAGCATTTTTCCATAGTTGAACAACTATACATCTTGTTATAATAGAGATTCAGTGTGTGTTTGTAAAAACTTAAACTATGTGAAAGTTTTCAAAATAATTACGTTTTATTTTCACAGATTATTTTTAAATTCAACTATTCAGAATTATTATTTTATTTTTATATTACATGCAATCTAGGTAAGATTTCATTCAAAACTAGGTGAGGAGTCGGATGAAAAAAATGCAGGTTTCCAACTTTGGAACTGGTTTTAAAAATCCTGACACTAATTTAAGAAAAAACAAAATTGTCCTTATCACTCTTAGAGTGGGGACGTTAAGAATTTGATTCCAATGTCAATAAAAAAATAAATAAATAAATTATGACCTCTGTCAAAACAGACTGCCATTATGATATGTCATTAACTTGTGGCAGTTGAACTACAAACATTAAAAAGGAAATGGCTATAATTGCTAACCGTTTTCCTTCTTTGCTTTGTTATAATTAATTTTCTTCCTTATTCCCCAAAGCAAGAAAATTTTTACAGAAACGTGTGAACTCAAAATATTTTGAATCAATAAAATTAATTATACACCCCAAAAAGTAACACATTTATGTAAATGTAATAAACCAGTGCGAACTTAGAAGACCCTATAAGACCTCGTCACCAAAATCAGTTTTCTGCAGAATTGTCAAGCTGATTGCAGTACTGAAAGACACCAGAACGTATGTTCAACACCTCCACTTCATGCCTTTTTAGTCAGAGATGGTCAATGACTCAGATGCCCATATTTCTTCAACTCTTATGCACATTCCTATACGCTAGCAACAGTCAAGAGAACAAAAACGAATTGCTACTCACAGCTAAACATGCACTAACAAGAATAATGCAAATCATCGTACACACATACAGAATGTCATGATGTCAAAGATTTACAAACATTGCTGACATTTGCATATATTCACACTATGAACATTTTGACGTTTGACTAATAACTCTATTTTCTTCACCAAAAACGTGTTTGTATAAATGACTGAAAGTAACCTTTATATTCTAATCTTTTGTATAAAAATGTTTTGTTACAAAATTTCGTTTTTCTCCATTTTTCGTTTACAAAACTCTGTTTATGTTCTCGTTAGCACTTGCTACCTGGTGACCCTTCTATTCTCTTAATGTTTCATGTATTTCCATTTTATATGCATGTGTGTATATATATATATATATATATATATATATATATATATATATATATATATATATATATATATATACTTAGTTATATTACTTTTGAAAAAAAGATTCCAGCAGAGTGCTCTATTATAAAGAAAATTTACCGAAAATAAGAACATATTATTTATATTTTTATTTTCAGAAAGTTTAGATAAGTTATCAGTACAGATGATAATACGCTGTTATTTTCAGAATTTTTCCTTATAATAGAGCACTCTGCTGGAATCCTGTTTTTTAAAAAAATATATAACTAAGTATAATAGCCCCTATCAGGAATTAACGGTGAGTACCAATAGCCCAGTGTTTAAGCACTATCAAGAAGGAATACCACAAAACAGAAAGTATAATTCATTGGACAATTTTTCAAAAACACTGGAGATAGAGAAATATACGTTAGATTACTCTACTAAAAACATACCAACACACAGTAACAAGCTGTTTACAAGGATCCTGCTGACAAAAACTGAAGATGGGATGGGATGGAAGATCATAAATGAAACAAACGCCCAGAAGAGGGGGAAAATATTTTTGATTAAAATCGATTCAATACCCAGATAAAGAATTAGAAAATTTCGAAAAAGATTTATTAGATATAATCTCCAAACTTGAATTTACACACAAACCAAATGTATTCCAAAGAACAATAGCCGCTGATATCAAGAAAATAAAACGAAAAACTTACACAGAATGGAAAAGGAAAAGAAGAAACAGCTAATATTAAACTTCATTACCGATAAATATCAATTAGTAGAAACAGAAACTTACAAATCTCTGTAATTTTGTAGTTATCTCTGTGGCCAACTACAAAATTAGGCATAGAATATAGAGTTAATACATTATCAAAGAGAAATGCCTCCATAACTTTAAAAGAGCATGAAAACAATTTTAATAATAAGCAACCTGCAGGGTAATAAGCCCAGCTAAAAGCGAAATTAGTCTACCTAGTAAGTCTATCATCAGAGAATTAGTTAAAGATATAAAAAGAAAATCAAATCTTAATTTGTGGGCAAATACAAATCCTAGAATGGTTCAAAAACATAACCGAACTAAACAGATGCAGATTCACCCAAGTGGACATTGTGGATTTTTACTCCTCCATTACTGAGATAATTTTGGAAAAAACATTACATTTCGCATCAACATAAAAAGGATAAGTGACCTAGATATGGAGACAATTATGCAAGCAAAGCAGACCCTCCTGTTTTTTTAAGGTAAAACGTGGGTAAAAAAATCAAATCCTGAAGACCCATTTGATGTTGTGCTGGGGGGAACCTATAACAGTGCAGACTTCTGTGCTCTAGTTGGACTTTTCTTACTAGACAAACAAATTCCTCGGCCATTCTTTCGGGTTGTATAGGGATGATGGATTATGCCTATCACGGGACTATAATGAATTCACATTAGACTCAAGAAAGATTTAGTTAAGTTTTTCAAGGAGTTAGATTTTAAGATAACAATAACGACAAATCTATATAAAGTAGACATAGTAGATACTATGAGACTGCTTCCCAGCTGATAACAACATGGTCGTTTTCAAGTCCAATGTTAAGAAATATTTTTTAAGCATTCAAAACTCAATACTCAAAGGGTTCCAGCTATTATTCATGGCAAAAACTGAAGTGGTCCATAACTACCATACCGTTCACTGGACAAAGCAGAGGAGGATAGTGCAGTAGCCCTCGATATATCTAAGTTTTTTGACAGGGTATGGCATGATGGTCTTCTAAGGATAATTAGATCGCTGGAAGAATATATAATGTAATTAAATCTTTCTTAAGTAAGAGAAAAATCCAAGTTGTCCTCGACAGTCGTACATCTAAACAATATGACATAAATGTGGGAGTACCTCAGGGGTCTATCCTTGGAACTTTATTATTCCTAATATTCATAAATGACCTCCCTGATAAAATTGTTTCGGAGATGGGTATGATGAGACCATTGTCTATAACAAGCATAACGTTTACAGAGAATATGAACTGGAATAGATACATTGAGAGCATTGCCAAGGCTGCTGCAAAGAGGGTGGGCTCTCTCTACTGTGTTAGAAAACTACTTACGCCTGAAAGTATGTTGTACCTCTATGAAGCCACCATTCGTCCATTTATGGAGTACTGTTGTCACATTTGGGCTGGTGCATCTGCTGCTTGTCTCTCACTCCTGGACAGGGTTCAAAAGAGAGTCGCCAACCCGATAGGTCCTGAACTATCATCTAGGCCTCAGCCTCTGTCCCACCGTCGAAATGTTGTATCCCTCTGCCTGTTCTACAAGTATTTAATGGTGAATGCTCTGACGAACTATAAGCACTTGTACCCCTTGACGGAAAATCGAAAAATTAAAAAAAAACTATCATAAAGCAAAGTGTCTCCGTTGCATTTAATAATATTTGCTTGAATGAAAAAAAAACTGCCTAAATATACCAGTATGTATGTATATATATATATATATATATATATATATATATATATATATATATATATATATATATATATATATATATATATATAAATCAGATATAGGACTGGTTAGTAAAAACATATTAGATAGAATTATCCCCAAAATTAAATCCATAATAAAATACCCACTATGGCAATCTTCCAACCAAGTAATCGACTGGTTTTCTTACATTCAAAATGAAAATAACATTAAATTTCTTTCTTTTGACATTGAATCATATTACCAATCTATATCACCTATCCTACTTAATAAATCTCTATTAATGGCACGAAAATTAACTAATATAACTCAAGACGAAATTAAACTAATACTTATAGCTAGAGAGTCTTTAATAACATTTGATAATAAATATTGGACCAGGAAAACTACCCCTAACCACTTCAACATTTTAATGGGATCGACGGATTCGACTAAGGTCACTGATCTAGTTGGCCTTTTCCTTTTAAATGAAATACATTGTATACTCCATAAACAATTCAAACTTGAAGGAGGGCTATATAGAGATGATGCACTTTTCATAACTAATTCTACTAATAAAAATTATGAAAAAGCAATTAAAGCTCTACATAAATTATTTAAAAATTATGGACTTAGTATAAAAATCGACCCTAATAAAAAAATTGTTAATTTCTTGGACATAACCTTAAATCTTGAGAATTCTACCTTTGAACCCTATCATAAACCTAACCAATCACTACTATATGTCCACAATCAATCAAACCACCCTAAATCAATATTAAAATCAATAGTTCCCAATATCGCTTTAAGAATTTCTAGACTGTCTTCTACTAAATCCATATTTACCAAAAATGAAAAATACTATAATGAGGCCCTTAAAAACTCTGGATATAATTCACAAATTAAATTCATAAATGAAAATGATAGAAACATAGACTGCATTGAAAATAAACCTATTAAGAGCGTAATAACATATAATATGGCAATGTCTTCCCGTATACGAGTTAAGAAAAATAACCAAGAGACAAAAAAAGATAAAACCAAACCACAAATATTAGATAATAATACAAATAAACAACAAACCAAAACTCGTAAACGTAAGAATAGACACAAGGAGATCCTATGGTTCAACCCCCCATATTCCAAAAACCTAGAAACAAACATAGCCAGAGAATTTTTTTAAATATTAGATAAGAACTTTAAAGCCCCCCATAGATATAATAAAATTTTCAATAAGAACACAATTAAAGTCTCTTACTCTACTATGCCTAACCTTCATCAGAAAATAATTAGCTCTAATAATAAGAAAATTAATAAACTACAAAATACAACTATACAAAATACATCGGACTGTAACTGTAGAAGAAAAAATAAATGTCCCCTACACGGCTCATGTAAAATTAAAAATGTTATCTATAGCTGCACAGTATCAAAAACTCCAAATCTACATGAACCTATTAACAGCCATAACTCAACTACCAGATTAAATAATAACACCAACTTAAACCAATCTGCCGATCAATTACTAATCAACCCACCATATAATAATCCAACAATAGACCTAATGGAAAATAATCACAACAAGCAAGAGGTAATATATTTTGGTTCCACATCTGGCCTAATAAAACATAGAATTTCAACACACAAACATTCTTTTAAAAATAACTCTCTGTCAAACCAAACTACTCTATCCAACTATATTTGGCAACTAAAAAACAGCAATATTTCTTTCAACTTAAAATGGCAAATAATTGAGACTGGCAAATCATATAAACCAGGAGATAAATTTTGTGCACTATGTACAAAAGAGACCCTAAAAATTTTAAAATATGAAGATATAAAAAGTACAACCAAACTATTAAATTCAAGACAGGAGCTTATGACATGTAGTCATAAACGTTGGTTTAAATTTAATAAATATAAACCACCTTAAATAATTAAAAATTACTTATTGAAAATAGATTACAATTATTTTTTATTTTTTTATTTATTTATTTTTTTATTTTATTTATTTATTTTTTTAATAAATTAAGTTAGACTAATTACTTCCCTTACACCCGTCAAATAAATAATAAATAAAGTCAAGAAAACATGACAATTATCTCCCCTTAAAACTTGTAATAACAATATTCTCTATATATAAACCGTAGCGACAAAATCAAAAATACGCTAACGGAAACAATTTATTGCACGAGCGTCCCCCTTTTTAAAATTCATCATTCAATAAGATAAAAAGCTATAGCAAACATCTAAATGACTACTTTAACCACAGTTCCTGATTTCAAAAAAAGAAAAATTAAAACGTAAATATCTCTATATATTTTTAAAGCAAATTTATTATGTAAATTAAAAAATATATATTTTTCTCTACTTATTTCTATCTCTAACCCATATTAATTTTCTTATAAATTTTAAATCCAGATCTTTTCTTTCAATTTTTCAGATTCATCTGCCTTACTTTTAATGTTGGTTTATTTATGGTGTCTTTAAAATTCAATAAAAACCCTCCAAAATTTGCTGATGAGGAGACCTTGCTTACCAAAAAACTATATATAATTATTCTACATAACTTGATGTATACCACAATAAAAAGCATTGTTTTCCGAAACGATCGTACAGATAGTTGATTTTGTTGTTGTTCCTTCTTATGAAACGGATTTTTAATTTAATTAAAATTTGATTTTTAAATTTTAAATGATAAATCACTATACTTAATATATATATATATATATATATATATATATATATATATATATTTATATATATATATTACTCTTATTATTTTAATGTGTATAAGTATATATATTTATATATGCATGTATATATGCGAATATATGCATATATGTATGCATATATAAATATATATACTTATATACATCAAAATAATAATAGTAATATATATATACACATACATATATATGTACTTATACACATTAAAATAATAATAGAGCAATATATATATTTACATATATATATTTATACACAAATATATATATATACATATATATACACATATATATACATATATATACATATATATACACATATATATGTATATATATACACATATATATACATATATACACATATATATATACACGTATATATATACACATATATATATATTTATACACACATATATATGCATATATATATATATTTATACATATATATATATATATTTATACACATATATACATATATATATTTATACATATATATATATATATTTATATACATATATATATTTATACACATATATATATATTTATACACATATATACATATATATATATTTATACACATATATATATATATTTATACATATATATATATTTATACACACATATATATATTTATACACATATACATAGATACATATATATATATATTTATACACACATATATACATACATATATATATTTATACACATATATATACATATATATATTTATACACATATATATACATACATATATATACACATATATATACATACATATATATATATATATATTTATACACATATATATACATACATATATATATATTTATACACATATATATACATACATATATATGTATATTTATACACATATACATACATACATATATATGTATATTTATACACATATACATACATATATATATATTTATACATATATATATATGCATACATATATATATATTTATACACATATATACATACATATATATATATATATTTATACACATATATATACATACATATATATATTTATACACATATATATACATATATATATATATATTTATACACATATATATACATGCATATATATACACATATATATACATACATATATATATACATGCATATATATACACATATATATGCATACATACATATATATATATTTATACACATATATATACATATATATATATATATATATGTATATATATTTATGCACATATATATGCATGCATATATATATATATACACATATATATACATCTATATATATATATATGTATACACATATATATACATACATATATATATATTTATACACATATATATACATCTATATATATATATTTATACACATATATATACATACATATATATATATATTTATACACATGTATATATATATATATATATACACATATATATACATACATATATATATATTTATACACATATATATACATATATATATATTTATACACATATATATACATATATATATTTATACACATATATATACATATATATATTTATACACATATATATACATATATATATTTATACACATATATATACATATATATATATATACATATATATATATTTATACACATATATATACATATATATATATTTATACACATATATATGCATATATCTATATATATTTATACACATATATATACATACATAGATATATATATTTATACACATATATATACATATATAGATATATATATTTATACACATATATATACATACATAGATATATATATTTATACACATATATACACATACATAGATATATATATTTATAAACATATATATACATATATATATATATACATACATAGATATATATATTTATACACATATATATACATACATATATATATTTATACACATACATATGCATACATATATATATTTATACACATATATATACACACATATATATATATTTATACACATATATATACATAGATATATATATTTATACACATATATATACACGATGATGATTGCAACGTCTTGTCAGACGAGTACCACTCCCTCAGACACTTAAAAGTCCATGAGCCCAAAAATTACATTCATCGCCACAGGTCCATTTTAATAGTCTGAGGGAGTATCTATACACAGATGATGTTACAGAGTCTTAGCTTTGTACGACAGCTAAGTCTCTCTCTCAGTTCAAAATGTTGCGATCCAGCAACAAGCAAGAGCAAGATAGCCAGCAACAAATTAAACTGCAGACCAGCTTATTGCGGGTACTGGTCTCCCGCTTTATGGTTTTTTAAATTAGAGATTTGCTTCTCCTAGAAAGGTTGCCTTCACCATGGCTTATGGGAGCCCTCTCTATCCCAACACACATATACATACACACAAACACACACGGTGCTAGTTGGCCGTTGACCCCGAAAAAGGGTTCATTTTACCTTTGGAAGGTCTTGTTTTTAATCCTTCAGGGAGACTAGCCACCCTCCTCACCAAACAAGTCTGGTAGGGGGGAACCAGTTTAGTCGCCGGTGACCCGACCATGAGGGAGGTAGTACTGGGTTACATGGTACCAGTAGCATATGACATGACCTGACACATATATTTATACACATATATATACATACACATATATATACATACATATATATTTATACATATATATATATATATATATATATATATATATATTTATACACATATAGGCCATCAACTCCCCATATTTCCTCCTATAACACAGAACAAGCTAGGTAACATACAAATATCCGTGCATGAGGTCGCCAAGCTAATCAAGAACCTAGATTCCAGTAAAGCAACTGGCCCTGATGGCATCCTAATTATAGTGTTAAAAAAGCTTCAACTAGAACTTACTCCCATACTTACGAAACTATTTAAGCGCTGCCTTAAGGAGAAGTGCTTTCCGAATCCCTGGAAGACCTCATCAGTTTGCCCTGTATTTAAGAATTCAGGTGATGTCATCTCCCTCTCAGTACAGACCAATAAGTCTCCTGTGTGTTATGAGTGAGTTGCTGGAATCCATATTAAATAGAGAAATAGTCAACCACCTCAGCAGGAATAACCTTCTTAGTGACACACAATATGGTTTCCGCTCTGCAAGATCTACCGCAGATGTGCTGACGGTTATATCCCACAGGATTAGTGAATCTCTTGACAAAGGCTTCCTTTCTAGGGTAATTGCTCTTGACATATCAAAGGCCTTCGATAAGATATGGCATAAGGGTCTACTTCACAAGATTTCCAGCTACGGTATAACTGGAAATGTTTTCTCAATCAGTAAATCATTTCTCTCCGATAGGCTCATAAGAGTAGTGGTAGATGGACAAAAATCGGAGGCCTGCAATATAAATGCTGGAGTCCCTCAGGAGTCAATCCTAGGCCCAACTCTCTTCCTGATCTACATCAATGACCTCCCTAAACACATACTTAAATCATTCGTTGACATCTATGCTGATGACACGACCATCTACGGCAACACATCAAAGGCTGTAAATGACAAAGTTCTCTCTGATTCTCTCTCCTCTGATCTCGAGCGCGTGGTTCAGTGGGGGAAGATGTGGCTGGTTACCTTTAATGCATCCAAAACCAAGCTCCTATCCTTACATCATCAACGCTCTGATCCCCATCTGGCATCAACTGGGATGGATGACTCTCGTCTGGGTGAGGCCCCATGTTTTGACAAGCTTCTGGGTTTGACCTTTACTCCTGATCTGAAATGGAACACGTACATCAAGTCTGTTGCCAAGGTCGCTGGAAAGATGGTGGGATCCTTCTACCGCTCCAGAAGATATCTCACTACTGATGCAATTCTCTATCTATATAAAAGCCAAGTACGTCCAAGGATGAAATACTGTTGCCATATCTGGGCAGGAGCTGCTAAAAACAGCCTATCATGCCTTGACAGAGTACAAAATAGACTTCGTGGCTTAGTGGGGGATGCCCTTTTCTCTACCCTGCAA
>NC_136491.1:70582484-70607484 GCF_053919585.1 Euprymna scolopes | reverse complement strand
CAATGGTGTGAAGCAGGGTGATATCCTACCACCTACACTTTTTTCAATTTATTTTGCATCTATGTTATCGTATGCCTTTAGAGAATGTTCTCTAGGCATTTATTTGTGTTTCAGAACCACAGGTAGGGTCTTTGATCTTCGTCGTTTTCATACTTCTATAAGGACCTTTCAGCACCTGGTTCATGAATTGCTTTATGCGAATGATGCCGATCTCATGGCCCATGGTGGGAGGGATATGCAGGGTATCATGGATCTGTTTTCGGGGGCCTGTGCATCTTTTGGGTTTACTATTAGTCTTAAGAAGACTAAGGTCATGTTTACACCTCCACCCGGTAGTTTGTATGTGGAACCAAATATTTTTATCAACAACCAGAAACTTGCCGTGGTTGACACATTTGTGTATTTGGGTAGTACTCTCACCAGAGATGGATCCCTGGATGCTGAGGTCAACTATAGGATACAGCATGCCACTAAGGCTTTTGGTGGCTTAGAGAAGCGAGTATGGTCTGACAGGGGTATAACTATTCATGCAAAGATCAGTGTCTATCAATCTTGTATTTTACCATCCCTGCTTTACGCTTCTGAGGCCTGGACAACTTATGGTAGACACATAAAAGTCATGGAGAGAGTGCACCAGAAATTCCTGCGACACATCCTGGGCATCAGGTGGAGCACTTTTATACCTGATATGGATGTTCTCATGCGGGCTGACGTACCTTATATCGAGAAGTTGATTATATGCAACCAGATGAAGTGGGCTGGACATCTGGCAAGGATGGACAACGATAGATTGCCAAAGCGCCTGTTCTATGGTAAAATTATACAAGGAAAGCGTCCACAACATAAACCAAGGAAACGCTTTAAGGATAACATCAAAGATAATCTTAAAGCTCTTGGTATTGACGTGTTCAGTTGGGAAAGTGCTTCCAATGATCGTAAAAAGTGGCGCTCTTTGGTCTATCATGGCTGTGATAGTTTTGAGAAGAAAAAATATGTGCATGAAAAAATGAAACGTGATATCCGGAAGAAAAATCTGTCAGATATATCAGGTCTGTCGGAGGATTTCATGCAGAACCACACCTGTGATTTATGCGGTAAAATTACATTATCTGGAGCTGATATATCTTGATAACGTCTCCACATGTATATGTGTGTGTGTATAAGTGTATATATGTGTATATAATTTCAATAAAATAAATATATATATATATATTTCAAAAATACATGAAAATGATTGAGTAATCAACAATAAATCAAGCGAAAGATGTCTTCTTCTGTCAAGAAGTGACAATCACCATATATATTTATACACATACAAACACATATATATATATATATATTTATACACATACAAACACATATATATATATATATTTATACACATATATACACATATATATATATATATTTATACACATATATACATATATATATATATATATATATTTATACACATATATATATATTTATACACATATATACACATATATATATATTTATACACATATATATATATATTTATACACATATATACACATATATATATATTTATACACATCTATATTTTTATAAAGTAATAGGGTTCGTGTGTTTCTGTCTGTGTGTACAGCTCTCCATCATCAACGAAATATAAAGGAGGTAAGAGGGTAGATCTCTCCTGGTAGAGAAACATTAGAACCCATTTTAGGATGTTTCTGTTATAGGAGACATAAGAATCTTTGCCTAATTTCTTTATATACTAGTCTACAAACCACCCCCATATCGAATGACTTATGCTCATTTGCATATCACATTATATTAAATCTCTTTAACTAATTACCTCAACCTTATTACATATTGGAAATATTCTAATCATTTCAACTGTACTATTTACAAAATCTATTTAACATTTAATTATTTAATATATTTTCATTTAATTTTATATTCGATTTATTTCACTTTACGTATATTATCAAAACAATTCATTGGCGAGCAAAGCTTTATGTTTTGGGATTGTATTGAAAATGTAATGGAAATTTCAATTTCGTTCCGTTTTAATCTTTTATATTTTACTTGCCAATATAATTGAAAGAATACAATTCAACTATCGTAATTTTATATAAATAAACAAAAACAAATATTTTAAAATAAAACTTTATTAAAAAAGAAATAATTTTATTTTTAAATGAAAAAAATCAATTTAGTAAAATAATTGTATTAAACACCCCCAGCCTTGTCAGCAAACCTGTAAACCTATAAAAGTTAACATTTCGAATGTAAACAGTGATTTTTCGATTTTGTTAGTGCTTGCCGCAATTAAACACAATTAAAACGGAACTAACTTTATTTCCATTCTATTTTTTAAACAACCCCCAAAACATAACGCTCTCTTCCAGTTATAGCCAATTTTTTTTAAATTAAATAAAACAGGTCAAAATAAACAGATAAGCGCATTTTCTTTTACATTTTTCTTACAACCATTGTCATTTAACCAACTGCAGGATATCGTTACTTTTGTGGGGTTGTTTTGAAAATGGCACGGAGATTATAATTTCGTTCCAATTTAATCTTTCTGGTCGAGCCTATTTCGAAAGCCTGTTTATCATAGATTTGAACTACAAATAATTTATTACATTTTGATTATTACTATCTTAAGACTTAAAGCTTATATTTATTTCATTTTTCTATTTATATATTGAATTAGTTATTTCCAGTCTTATTTAAACTTAGTGCTTTCTTTAAACCGGATGAACCTTTTATAAAAATATGAGTTTAACGTAAAGAACACGAACAAGGTTTTATTCAACTGAATTTCTTCCAGTTTACTAACAAAATATATAAATTTAAAAGAGATATAAATAATAAAATAAAAAGGTTATGTAATTTAAAAGAAATACACGTACTCACAAAAGCAGAACTTTTTTTTACACATTTTTTTCTTTAAAACCATAACAATGAGACTAACAATTACCTAGATCTTAGTAATTATTTGTTTTAATAGAACTGTTTTAATTTTACTGTTTACTTAGTTAACCTAAGTTGGTATTACATTTATTTTACATTTACTTTTTTTTTTAATTATTACTTTTAGACTGTGACGTTTACACCCGGAAGTAATGAGTCACACGTAGGTCGCTTTTATTCATTCCTTTTGGTCAAGATCAAAGTGTAGTATCTGTTCTTCAGATGCTGCACTTAAGATAATTTGTACCAGTCAATGGAGGGGAAACCCTCTATACTGGGACAATTATTATTTTTGGTAACCAGAGTGCCCCCTTTTTGCCTACTTTTAGGGGAGCTGGTTTTAACCTCACATTAAAAACGGCCTTGTGCCTAATTTGCTCAGTGGGGGAGCAAATAAATACCATCTGTTCTTCAGATGCTGCACTTCATTTTCTTGTTCTCTTTTGGTGGAGGAGAAATCCTTCACGACTGAGACAATTTTTATTTTTGTACCTTTTCTCCACGTTAAAAAAACGACCCTGGTGTCTAACTCTGTCCCGTGGGGAGGCATAGTAAATAGGTACAATATAATTGTTTATAATTGTACTATTCAGAAATATTATTTATAGTTCGTCCATTTCAGTTAGTATACATTTCCTTTACGCTTAATTAATTTACAATCATTAATATCGTTAAACAATTCCGTTTAAAACCGAAATTATGCCACCCAAACGAAGTAGAAACGAAAGTGAGGAAGAAAGAATGGAAAGATTGGAAGCTAATAGACTAAGAGTTGCTGCAATTCGCTCCAATGAAAACAATTCAGATAGAGAAAGACGTCTAGAACTTAACAGGATACGTCAAAGAGAAAGGAGAGCAAGACTGTCAGATTTGGAAAGAGAAACCCAACGTGAAGCTGACAGAACTAGACATGCTGTAAGGCGGTTAAATTCATCACAAGATGAAATTCAAGAAAGGCAAAGATATGCACTGGAAAGAGAAGCAATATTACGATCGAATGAATTATATGAGGTAAGTAGACGTACACAAGGTCAGTTGAGAGTGGCTCAACGACATCAGAATGAATCGGAAACCCAACGAAGCTTTCGCCTATACCAAGGGCAACAACGAGAGGCTGCATGGAGAGAGAGTATGACTTTGCCCCAGCAATTGACAGAAAACGAGGCAGCTAGACAACGAATGACTGCTTTGAGACACCATGAAATAGAACACTGCAATAGAAAAGGATTGCTCTACAACAAAAATGACTCTCTCACTACAGCTGATATAGGAAAAATGGACAAAGTATGTCAACATTGCTCAGCTGTAAAATTTAAAGGAGAAACCCCTGGTTGTTGTTGTTCTTCTGGCAAAGTTGTGCTTGATAGCTTTCCACCACTGCCTCAGTTGCTTCAAGATTTGCTCTCCGGCAATGGTCCCATCTCTAAAGATTTTCTGCAAAATCTACGCAGTTATAACAATTGTTTTGCAATGACATCATTTGGTCACAAAATTGCGGCAGTACATGGGTGGAATCCTTCTTTTAGAATTCGAGGCCAGGTTTGCCACCAGATTGGGAGTCTTTTACCACCTGAAGATGAAACAGCAAAGTTTATTCAAGTCTACTTCTTGGATAGTCTGGAAGAGGAACTACATAATCGGGGACGTGACAGTAGACTCAATAGAGACATTCTCCAAAGTCTGACTGAATTTTTACATGAGAACAACAGCTTTATTTGTCAGCTGAAAACAACAAAGGAGAGGATTGAAGAAGAACACTTGGTAGAACATAAAGTTGTCATAAGGGAAGACCGAAGGCCGCAAGAAGAGCATCCACGGCGATTCAATGCTCCAACAACAACGTATGAGATTGGAATATTAATGGAGAATGAACCAACAGCTAACCGGGATATTGTCTTGCGTTTTAGAAATGATACATTAAAATGGATCTCCGAACTACATCCCCTCTACGATACTTTAATGTACCCGTTAATGTACCCCTATGGTTCTCCATCTTACAACATCTACATGAAGGCATCCAATGGGCGAAAAGTTACCCAACAGCAATTTTATTCGTACCATTTAATGACTCGGCCTGGAAACTATTTTCTCTGGTACCGAAGGCTATTTCAACAATGGCTGGTGGATGTGTACTGCAAGATTGAAACAGAACGTTTACAGTTCCTGAGGCGTGAGCAACAGACCCTGAGAGCTGACAATTATAGCAACTTGAGAGATTCAATTCTTAGGGAGGATGGGAATCCAGAACAGTTTGGTCAACGAGTTGTACTTCCGGCAACTTATACAGGAGGCCCTCGATACATGTTTGAGCGTCAAAGTGATGCCATGGCATATGTTCGGCGAATGGGCCGAGCCGACCTCTTCATCATGTTCACAACAAATCCAAAGTGGACAGAAATTACAGAAAATTGTCTTCAAGGGCAAGACCCTCAGGATCGTCCAGATATTGTTGCCAGGGTTTTCAGGCAGAAGCTAAAAAAGTTACTTGAATTTATTAAAAAGGGAGGATTTGGCAGGTTGAGGGCTTTCCTGTACAGTATTGAATATCAAAAAAGAGGACTGCCGCATGCACACATCCTCACCTGGCAGGCCCCAGAGGACAAACTTCTACCAGAAAAAATGGATCTCTGCATATCTGCAGAGATCCCTGACAAAGAGGAAGATCCTGATCTTCATGCTAAAGTGATGGCACATATGGTGCATGGACCTTGTGGACCATTTAATCCAAATTGTCCATGTATGATTGACAACAAATGTTCCAAAAAATACCCAAAAGAATTTCTTCAGTGTACCAAGCAAGGCCAAGACTCTTACCCCAAGTACAGGCGAAGAAAACCAGAAGATGGAGGCCAGACTGGTACAATAAGGATGAAGAGAAATGGTCGGTATGTTAATCAAGAAATAACAAACCAGTGGATTGTTCCGTACAACAAGGTCCTTCTTCAGCAGTTCAACGCTCACATTAACGTAGAAATTTGCAGCTCGATCCAAAGCATCAAATATGTCCTCAAATACGTGAATAAAGGATGTGATCAAGCAGTGTTTGAACTACAAAGAACTGATGGAGCAGCTAACCAACAAGGCCAAGTACAAAGTCACATTGTGGATGAGATCCAGCAGTTCCAGAATGCAAGGTATGTCGGCAGTTCAGAGGCAGCCTGGAGGATATTGGAACATCCCATCCATGAACATTTCCCCCCAATTGTACAACTTTCTGTTCATCTTGAAAATGGGCAGCATGTCATGTTCTCAGCTGATACTGCTCTGGAACGAGCCCAAGGTCCACTGCCTGCCACAACTTTGACAGCATTTTTTCAACTCTGCCATGAGGATGACTTTGCAAGGGGTCTCAAATACGTAGAAGTCCCTGAGTTTTACACTTGGAACAAATCGACAAAGAAATGGATGAGAAGAATGCGTGGGGTACAAGTTGAAGGTACTGAAAATGATGATGTATGGAAGGCACCATGCATTGGGAGAATCTACACGATTAGTCCAAAAGCAGGGGAGTGTTATTTCTTACGCCTGTTGCTCAATGAGGTTGCTGGTCCAACTTCATTTCAAAATTTGCGAGCATACAATGGTCAGGTGTTTGAAACATACAGAGCAGCGTGCCTTGCTCGAGGCCTTCTAGAAAATGACCATCACTTGCATCAAGCAGTAGGAGAGGCAAGTGCCACTCAATCACCTTCAAATTTGCGAAGCCTATTTGTGATAATTTTAACAGCCTGTGAGCCAAGAAATCCTCTTGAGATCTGGATGGCTTTTCGTGATGTAATATCTGAAGACATTCTTCACAGATACAGGCAAGAAGTTAACAATCCAGAAGCAGATTTTAATGAGGACATCTACAATAAAACTCTTTGTCTAATTGAAGAAAAAGTTCTCCTTATGTGCGGTCAACCATTGGCAAGCTATGGATTACCTGCACCAATGCAAGGGAGAGATGAAAGACTCGCGAGAGAGTATCAACGTGAAGTTACTTATAATCTTGAAGAACTTCCCTACAAGCAGAAAATATGCAAGAAAAACTGACCGATTCTCAAAGAGAAGTTTACAATTCATTCATGGCAATGTTGGAAGCACAAGGTGAAATGAACAAAAACATGATGTTTCTTGATGCTCCAGGTGGTACGGGCAAGACTTTTGTAATCAATTTGATCCTTGCAAAGATTAGATCCATGAGAAAGATTGTGCTTGCAACAGCATTCAGTGGCATTGCTGCTACTCTACTACAAGGTGGCCGCACTCTTCACAGCACTTTTAAAGTACCCTTGGATACTCATCGAATGGATCAGCCAGTTTGCAAAATTACTGGTAACTCAGCCTTGGCAAATGTAATTAGAGACACCTCTGCAATCATTGTAGACGAAGCCCCAATGACGCACAAGAGTGCTTATGAAGCAATTGACCGAACACTGCAAGACATCACAGGAAACAAGAATCCCATGGGTGGCATTCCAACCTTATTTTGCGGTGATTTCCGTCAAATCCTCCCAGTGGTTAAAAATGGCACAAGGGCTAACATTGTCAATGCAAGTTTGAAACAATCCTATCTCTGGAGGCACGTTATAGTGAAGAGACTGACTACTAATATGAGAGCCTATATCTCTGATAACACAGCTGCAGCAGACTTCTCAAAATTGCTTCTCCAAATCGGTAATGGTCAGTTTCCTATCACTTCTTCACCTGACACAATTAAGATTCCAACTGCGCTTGGTAAATGTGTCGGTAATCAGAAGCAACTGAAAGACAAAGTGTACCCAGACCTGCAAAACAATGGAAAATCACCGGATTGGCTTGCTGAGAGGGCTATTATTTCGCCATTAAACAGCAATGTGAATCATTTGAACAATTCAATAATGGATGAATTTCCAGGAGACACAAAGCAATACAAGTCAGTTGATTCAGCTACTAATGAATATGAAGCTGTTCACTACCCTGTGGAGTTTTTAAACTCTTTGGAGATATCTGGAATGCCTCCACACATTTTAAATCTCAAAATTGGATCGCCAATCATGATTCTTCGATCCTTGGAACCGCCAAAAATAACAAACGGAACCAGATGTGTTATCACCAGATTGCACACCAATGTACTTGAGGCCACCATTTCCTGTGGTCCCTACAAAGGCGAAACCGTTCTACTGCCAAGGATCCCCTTAGTTCCATCGGACTCAGTACTTCCATTTAAATTCCGGAGACTCCAATTTCCTGTGAAGGTGTGTTTTGCAATGAGCATAAACAAAAGTCAAGGTCAGACATTTAACACCATTGGCGTAGACTTGACATCAGACTGCTTCAGTCACGGTATGTTCTACGTCTCCATCAGCCGGACAGGAAGTTCAGAAAAACTCTACATTCTGGCTCCAAATCAAAGCAGCAGAAATGTAGTTTACCCTGAGGCTCTTTAGTGAAAAGTTCGAGAAATGGATATGAGGAAAAACTGACATGATCTGATTGTGGTAAGTTTTTAGTATTGAATGTGCAAGATAAAATTTAAGCAAGAGTTGAAAATGACTTCAATGAAAAATTTACTATGTAACATCAAGTAACCTTCCTTTTTGATGAAAATGTTTTGTGAAGTTCCTGATTGAATTTCAGTCACTACAAGAGGTAGTTAAAATGTTAATCACCTTATGCAATCGTTGCTCTTACAACATCAACTTACTGGAAAGGTGCCCACAGATTTTGGTACCCGAGTGCGCAACAAAGCTCCGTGCGAAGCACGGGTATCTTTGCTAGTATATATATATTTATACACATATATATATATATTTATACACACATATATATATATTTATACACACACATATATATATATATATATATATTTATACACATATATACATATATATATATTTATACCCATATATACATACATATATATATTTATACACATATATACATATATATATATTTATACACATATATACACATATATATATATATATTTATACACATATATACACATATATATATATTTATACACATATATACACATACATATATATATATGTATATTTATACACATACATACACATATATATTTATTTATACACATATATACACATATATATATATTTATACACATATATACACATATATATATATTTATACACACATATATACATATACTTATACACATATATACACACATATATATATTTATACACATATATATATACTTATACACATATATACACACATATATATATATATCTATACACATATATACACACACATATATATATATTTATACACATATATACACATATATATTTATACAGATATATACACACATATATATATATTTATACGCATATATACACACATATATATATATTTATACACATATATACACACATATATATTTACACACATATATATATTTATACATATATATATATATTTATACACATATATACACACATATATATTTATAAACATATATACACATCTATATTTTTATAAAGTAATAGGGTTCGTGTGTTTCTGTCTGTGTGTACAGCTCTCCATCATCAACGAAATATAAAGGAGGTAAGAGGGTAGATCTCTCCTGGTAGAGAAACATTAGAACCCATTTTAGGATGTTTCTGTTATAGGAGACATAAGAATCTTTGCCTAATTTCTTTATATACTAGTCTACAAACCACCCCCATATCGAATGACTTATGCTCATTTGCATATCACATTATATTAAATCTCTTTAACTAATTACCTCAACCTTATTACATATTGGAAATATTCTAATCATTTCAACTGTACTATTTACAAAATCTATTTAACATTTAATTATTTAATATATTTTCATTTAATTTTATATTCGATTTATTTCACTTTACGTATATTATCAAAACAATTCATTGGCGAGCAAAGCTTTATGTTTTGGGATTGTATTGAAAATGTAATGGAAATTTCAATTTCGTTCCGTTTTAATCTTTTATATTTTACTTGCCAATATAATTGAAAGAATACAATTCAACTATCGTAATTTTATATAAATAAACAAAAACAAATATTTTAAAATAAAACTTTATTAAAAAGAAATAATTTTATTTTTAAATGAAAAAAATCAATTTAGTAAAATAATTGTATTAAACACCCCCAGCCTTGTCAGCAAACCTGTAAACCTATAAAAGTTAACATTTCGAATGTAAACAGTGATTTTTCGATTTTGTTAGTGCTTGCCGCAATTAAACACAATTAAAACGGAACTAACTTTATTTCCATTCTATTTTTTAAACAACCCCCAAAACATAACGCTCTCTTCCAGTTATAGCCAATTTTTTTTAAATTAAATAAAACAGGTCAAAATAAACAGATAAGCGCATTTTCTTTTACATTTTTCTTACAACCATTGTCATTTAACCAACTGCAGGATATCGTTACTTTTGTGGGGTTGTTTTGAAAATGGCACGGAGATTATAATTTCGTTCCAATTTAATCTTTCTGGTCGAGCCTATTTCGAAAGCCTGTTTATCATAGATTTGAACTACAAATAATTTATTACATTTTGATTATTACTATCTTAAGACTTAAAGCTTATATTTATTTCATTTTTCTATTTATATATTGAATTAGTTATTTCCAGTCTTATTTAAACTTAGTGCTTTCTTTAAACCGGATGAACCTTTTATAAAAATATGAGTTTAACGTAAAGAACACGAACAAGGTTTTATTCAACTGAATTTCTTCCAGTTTACTAACAAAATATATAAATTTAAAAGAGATATAAATAATAAAATAAAAAGGTTATGTAATTTAAAAGAAATACACGTACTCACAAAAGCAGAACTTTTTTTTACACATTTTTTTCTTTAAAACCATAACAATGAGACTAACAATTACCTAGATCTTAGTAATTATTTGTTTTAATAGAACTGTTTTAATTTTACTGTTTACTTAGTTAACCTAAGTTGGTATTACATTTATTTTACATTTACTTTTTTTTTTAATTATTACTTTTAGACTGTGACGTTTACACCCGGAAGTAATGAGTCACACGTAGGTCGCTTTTATTCATTCCTTTTGGTCAAGATCAAAGTGTAGTATCTGTTCTTCAGATGCTGCACTTAAGATAATTTGTACCAGTCAATGGAGGGGAAACCCTCTATACTGGGACAATTATTATTTTTGGTAACCAGAGTGCCCCCTTTTTGCCTACTTTTAGGGGAGCTGGTTTTAACCTCACATTAAAAACGGCCTTGTGCCTAATTTGCTCAGTGGGGGAGCAAATAAATACCATCTGTTCTTCAGATGCTGCACTTCATTTTCTTGTTCTCTTTTGGTGGAGGAGAAATCCTTCACGACTGAGACAATTTTTATTTTTGTACCTTTTCTCCACGTTAAAAAAACGACCCTGGTGTCTAACTCTGTCCCGTGGGGAGGCATAGTAAATAGGTACAATATAATTGTTTATAATTGTACTATTCAGAAATATTATTTATAGTTCGTCCATTTCAGTTAGTATACATTTCCTTTACGCTTAATTAATTTACAATCATTAATATCGTTAAACAATTCCGTTTAAAACCGAAATTATGCCACCCAAACGAAGTAGAAACGAAAGTGAGGAAGAAAGAATGGAAAGATTGGAAGCTAATAGACTAAGAGTTGCTGCAATTCGCTCCAATGAAAACAATTCAGATAGAGAAAGACGTCTAGAACTTAACAGGATACGTCAAAGAGAAAGGAGAGCAAGACTGTCAGATTTGGAAAGAGAAACCCAACGTGAAGCTGACAGAACTAGACATGCTGTAAGGCGGTTAAATTCATCACAAGATGAAATTCAAGAAAGGCAAAGATATGCACTGGAAAGAGAAGCAATATTACGATCGAATGAATTATATGAGGTAAGTAGACGTACACAAGGTCAGTTGAGAGTGGCTCAACGACATCAGAATGAATCGGAAACCCAACGAAGCTTTCGCCTATACCAAGGGCAACAACGAGAGGCTGCATGGAGAGAGAGTATGACTTTGCCCCAGCAATTGACAGAAAACGAGGCAGCTAGACAACGAATGACTGCTTTGAGACACCATGAAATAGAACACTGCAATAGAAAAGGATTGCTCTACAACAAAAATGACTCTCTCACTACAGCTGATATAGGAAAAATGGACAAAGTATGTCAACATTGCTCAGCTGTAAAATTTAAAGGAGAAACCCCTGGTTGTTGTTGTTCTTCTGGCAAAGTTGTGCTTGATAGCTTTCCACCACTGCCTCAGTTGCTTCAAGATTTGCTCTCCGGCAATGGTCCCATCTCTAAAGATTTTCTGCAAGATCTACGCAGTTATAACAATTGTTTTGCAATGACATCATTTGGTCACAAAATTGCGGCAGTACATGGGTGGAATCCTTCTTTTAGAATTCGAGGCCAGGTTTGCCACCAGATTGGGAGTCTTTTACCACCTGAAGATGAAACAGCAAAGTTTATTCAAGTCTACTTCTTGGATAGTCTGGAAGAGGAACTACATAATCGGGGACGTGACAGTAGACTCAATAGAGACATTCTCCAAAGTCTGACTGAATTTTTACATGAGAACAACAGCTTTATTTGTCAGCTGAAAACAACAAAGGAGAGGATTGAAGAAGAACACTTGGTAGAACATAAAGTTGTCATAAGGGAAGACCGAAGGCCGCAAGAAGAGCATCCACGGCGATTCAATGCTCCAACAACAACGTATGAGATTGGAATATTAATGGAGAATGAACCAACAGCTAACCGGGATATTGTCTTGCGTTTTAGAAATGATACATTAAAATGGATCTCCGAACTACATCCCCTCTACGATACTTTAATGTACCCGTTAATGTACCCCTATGGTTCTCCATCTTACAACATCTACATGAAGGCATCCAATGGGCGAAAAGTTACCCAACAGCAATTTTATTCGTACCATTTAATGACTCGGCCTGGAAACTATTTTCTCTGGTACCGAAGGCTATTTCAACAATGGCTGGTGGATGTGTACTGCAAGATTGAAACAGAACGTTTACAGTTCCTGAGGCGTGAGCAACAGACCCTGAGAGCTGACAATTATAGCAACTTGAGAGATTCAATTCTTAGGGAGGATGGGAATCCAGAACAGTTTGGTCAACGAGTTGTACTTCCGGCAACTTATACAGGAGGCCCTCGATACATGTTTGAGCGTCAAAGTGATGCCATGGCATATGTTCGGCGAATGGGCCGAGCCGACCTCTTCATCATGTTCACAACAAATCCAAAGTGGACAGAAATTACAGAAAATTGTCTTCAAGGGCAAGACCCTCAGGATCGTCCAGATATTGTTGCCAGGGTTTTCAGGCAGAAGCTAAAAAAGTTACTTGAATTTATTAAAAAGGGAGGATTTGGCAGGTTGAGGGCTTTCCTGTACAGTATTGAATATCAAAAAAGAGGACTGCCGCATGCACACATCCTCACCTGGCAGGCCCCAGAGGACAAACTTCTACCAGAAAAAATGGATCTCTGCATATCTGCAGAGATCCCTGACAAAGAGGAAGATCCTGATCTTCATGCTAAAGTGATGGCACATATGGTGCATGGACCTTGTGGACCATTTAATCCAAATTGTCCATGTATGATTGACAACAAATGTTCCAAAAAATACCCAAAAGAATTTCTTCAGTGTACCAAGCAAGGCCAAGACTCTTACCCCAAGTACAGGCGAAGAAAACCAGAAGATGGAGGCCAGACTGGTACAATAAGGATGAAGAGAAATGGTCGGTATGTTAATCAAGAAATAACAAACCAGTGGATTGTTCCGTACAACAAGGTCCTTCTTCAGCAGTTCAACGCTCACATTAACGTAGAAATTTGCAGCTCGATCCAAAGCATCAAATATGTCCTCAAATACGTGAATAAAGGATGTGATCAAGCAGTGTTTGAACTACAAAGAACTGATGGAGCAGCTAACCAACAAGGCCAAGTACAAAGTCACATTGTGGATGAGATCCAGCAGTTCCAGAATGCAAGGTATGTCGGCAGTTCAGAGGCAGCCTGGAGGATATTGGAACATCCCATCCATGAACATTTCCCCCCAATTGTACAACTTTCTGTTCATCTTGAAAATGGGCAGCATGTCATGTTCTCAGCTGATACTGCTCTGGAACGAGCCCAAGGTCCACTGCCTGCCACAACTTTGACAGCATTTTTTCAACTCTGCCATGAGGATGACTTTGCAAGGGGTCTCAAATACGTAGAAGTCCCTGAGTTTTACACTTGGAACAAATCGACAAAGAAATGGATGAGAAGAATGCGTGGGGTACAAGTTGAAGGTACTGAAAATGATGATGTATGGAAGGCACCATGCATTGGGAGAATCTACACGATTAGTCCAAAAGCAGGGGAGTGTTATTTCTTACGCCTGTTGCTCAATGAGGTTGCTGGTCCAACTTCATTTCAAAATTTGCGAGCATACAATGGTCAGGTGTTTGAAACATACAGAGCAGCGTGCCTTGCTCGAGGCCTTCTAGAAAATGACCATCACTTGCATCAAGCAGTAGGAGAGGCAAGTGCCACTCAATCACCTTCAAATTTGCGAAGCCTATTTGTGATAATTTTAACAGCCTGTGAGCCAAGAAATCCTCTTGAGATCTGGATGGCTTTTCGTGATGTAATATCTGAAGACATTCTTCACAGATACAGGCAAGAAGTTAACAATCCAGAAGCAGATTTTAATGAGGACATCTACAATAAAACTCTTTGTCTAATTGAAGAAAAAGTTCTCCTTATGTGCGGTCAACCATTGGCAAGCTATGGATTACCTGCACCAATGCAAGGGAGAGATGAAAGACTCGCGAGAGAGTATCAACGTGAAGTTACTTATAATCTTGAAGAACTTCCCTACAAGCAGAAAATATGCAAGAAAAACTGACCGATTCTCAAAGAGAAGTTTACAATTCATTCATGGCAATGTTGGAAGCACAAGGTGAAATGAACAAAAACATGATGTTTCTTGATGCTCCAGGTGGTACGGGCAAGACTTTTGTAATCAATTTGATCCTTGCAAAGATTAGATCCATGAGAAAGATTGTGCTTGCAACAGCATTCAGTGGCATTGCTGCTACTCTACTACAAGGTGGCCGCACTCTTCACAGCACTTTTAAAGTACCCTTGGATACTCATCGAATGGATCAGCCAGTTTGCAAAATTACTGGTAACTCAGCCTTGGCAAATGTAATTAGAGACACCTCTGCAATCATTGTAGACGAAGCCCCAATGACGCACAAGAGTGCTTATGAAGCAATTGACCGAACACTGCAAGACATCACAGGAAACAAGAATCCCATGGGTGGCATTCCAACCTTATTTTGCGGTGATTTCCGTCAAATCCTCCCAGTGGTTAAAAATGGCACAAGGGCTAACATTGTCAATGCAAGTTTGAAACAATCCTATCTCTGGAGGCACGTTATAGTGAAGAGACTGACTACTAATATGAGAGCCTATATCTCTGATAACACAGCTGCAGCAGACTTCTCAAAATTGCTTCTCCAAATCGGTAATGGTCAGTTTCCTATCACTTCTTCACCTGACACAATTAAGATTCCAACTGCGCTTGGTAAATGTGTCGGTAATCAGAAGCAACTGAAAGACAAAGTGTACCCAGACCTGCAAAACAATGGAAAATCACCGGATTGGCTTGCTGAGAGGGCTATTATTTCGCCATTAAACAGCAATGTGAATCATTTGAACAATTCAATAATGGATGAATTTCCAGGAGACACAAAGCAATACAAGTCAGTTGATTCAGCTACTAATGAATATGAAGCTGTTCACTACCCTGTGGAGTTTTTAAACTCTTTGGAGATATCTGGAATGCCTCCACACATTTTAAATCTCAAAATTGGATCGCCAATCATGATTCTTCGATCCTTGGAACCGCCAAAAATAACAAACGGAACCAGATGTGTTATCACCAGATTGCACACCAATGTACTTGAGGCCACCATTTCCTGTGGTCCCTACAAAGGCGAAACCGTTCTACTGCCAAGGATCCCCTTAGTTCCATCGGACTCAGTACTTCCATTTAAATTCCGGAGACTCCAATTTCCTGTGAAGGTGTGTTTTGCAATGAGCATAAACAAAAGTCAAGGTCAGACATTTAACACCATTGGCGTAGACTTGACATCAGACTGCTTCAGTCACGGTATGTTCTACGTCTCCATCAGCCGGACAGGAAGTTCAGAAAAACTCTACATTCTGGCTCCAAATCAAAGCAGCAGAAATGTAGTTTACCCTGAGGCTCTTTAGTGAAAAGTTCGAGAAATGGATATGAGGAAAAACTGACATGATCTGATTGTGGTAAGTTTTTAGTATTGAATGTGCAAGATAAAATTTAAGCAAGAGTTGAAAATGACTTCAATGAAAAATTTACTATGTAACATCAAGTAACCTTCCTTTTTGATGAAAATGTTTTGTGAAGTTCCTGATTGAATTTCAGTCACTACAAGAGGTAGTTAAAATGTTAATCACCTTATGCAATCGTTGCTCTTACAACATCAACTTACTGGAAAGGTGCCCACAGATTTTGGTACCCGAGTGCGCAACAAAGCTCCGTGCGAAGCACGGGTATCTTTGCTAGTATATATATATTTATACACATATATATATATATTTATACACACATATATATATATTTATACACACACATATATATATATATATATATATATTTATACACATATATACATATATATATATTTATACCCATATATACATACATATATATATTTATACACATATATACATATATATATATTTATACACATATATACACATATATATATATATATTTATACACATATATACACATATATATATATTTATACACATATATACACATACATATATATATATGTATATTTATACACATACATACACATATATATTTATTTATACACATATATACACATATATATATATTTATACACATATATACACATATATATATATTTATACACACATATATACATATACTTATACACATATATACACACATATATATATTTATACACATATATATATACTTATACACATATATACACACATATATATATATCTATACACATATATACACACACATATATATATATTTATACACATATATACACATATATATTTATACAGATATATACACACATATATATATATTTATACGCATATATACACACATATATATATATTTATACACATATATACACACATATATATTTACACACATATATATATTTATACATATATATATATATTTATACACATATATACACACATATATATTTATAAACATATATACACATCTATATTTTTATAAAGTAATAGGGTTCGTGTGTTTCTGTCTGTGTGTACAGCTCTCCATCATCAACGAAATATAAAGGAGGTAAGAGGGTAGATCTCTCCTGGTAGAGAAACATTAGAACCCATTTTAGGATGTTTCTGTTATAGGAGACATAAGAATCTTTGCCTAATTTCTTTATATACTAGTCTACAAACCACCCCCATATCGAATGACTTATGCTCATTTGCATATCACATTATATTAAATCTCTTTAACTAATTACCTCAACCTTATTACATATTGGAAATATTCTAATCATTTCAACTGTACTATTTACAAAATCTATTTAACATTTAATTATTTAATATATTTTCATTTAATTTTATATTCGATTTATTTCACTTTACGTATATTATCAAAACAATTCATTGGCGAGCAAAGCTTTATGTTTTGGGATTGTATTGAAAATGTAATGGAAATTTCAATTTCGTTCCGTTTTAATCTTTTATATTTTACTTGCCAATATAATTGAAAGAATACAATTCAACTATCGTAATTTTATATAAATAAACAAAAACAAATATTTTAAAATAAAACTTTATTAAAAAGAAATAATTTTATTTTTAAATGAAAAAAATCAATTTAGTAAAATAATTGTATTAAACACCCCCAGCCTTGTCAGCAAACCTGTAAACCTATAAAAGTTAACATTTCGAATGTAAACAGTGATTTTTCGATTTTGTTAGTGCTTGCCGCAATTAAACACAATTAAAACGGAACTAACTTTATTTCCATTCTATTTTTTAAACAACCCCCAAAACATAACGCTCTCTTCCAGTTATAGCCAATTTTTTTTAAATTAAATAAAACAGGTCAAAATAAACAGATAAGCGCATTTTCTTTTACATTTTTCTTACAACCATTGTCATTTAACCAACTGCAGGATATCGTTACTTTTGTGGGGTTGTTTTGAAAATGGCACGGAGATTATAATTTCGTTCCAATTTAATCTTTCTGGTCGAGCCTATTTCGAAAGCCTGTTTATCATAGATTTGAACTACAAATAATTTATTACATTTTGATTATTACTATCTTAAGACTTAAAGCTTATATTTATTTCATTTTTCTATTTATATATTGAATTAGTTATTTCCAGTCTTATTTAAACTTAGTGCTTTCTTTAAACCGGATGAACCTTTTATAAAAATATGAGTTTAACGTAAAGAACACGAACAAGGTTTTATTCAACTGAATTTCTTCCAGTTTACTAACAAAATATATAAATTTAAAAGAGATATAAATAATAAAATAAAAAGGTTATGTAATTTAAAAGAAATACACGTACTCACAAAAGCAGAACTTTTTTTTACACATTTTTTTCTTTAAAACCATAACAATGAGACTAACAATTACCTAGATCTTAGTAATTATTTGTTTTAATAGAACTGTTTTAATTTTACTGTTTACTTAGTTAACCTAAGTTGGTATTACATTTATTTTACATTTACTTTTTTTTTTAATTATTACTTTTAGACTGTGACGTTTACACCCGGAAGTAATGAGTCACACGTAGGTCGCTTTTATTCATTCCTTTTGGTCAAGATCAAAGTGTAGTATCTGTTCTTCAGATGCTGCACTTAAGATAATTTGTACCAGTCAATGGAGGGGAAACCCTCTATACTGGGACAATTATTATTTTTGGTAACCAGAGTGCCCCCTTTTTGCCTACTTTTAGGGGAGCTGGTTTTAACCTCACATTAAAAACGGCCTTGTGCCTAATTTGCTCAGTGGGGGAGCAAATAAATACCATCTGTTCTTCAGATGCTGCACTTCATTTTCTTGTTCTCTTTTGGTGGAGGAGAAATCCTTCACGACTGAGACAATTTTTATTTTTGTACCTTTTCTCCACGTTAAAAAAACGACCCTGGTGTCTAACTCTGTCCCGTGGGGAGGCATAGTAAATAGGTACAATATAATTGTTTATAATTGTACTATTCAGAAATATTATTTATAGTTCGTCCATTTCAGTTAGTATACATTTCCTTTACGCTTAATTAATTTACAATCATTAATATCGTTAAACAATTCCGTTTAAAACCGAAATTATGCCACCCAAACGAAGTAGAAACGAAAGTGAGGAAGAAAGAATGGAAAGATTGGAAGCTAATAGACTAAGAGTTGCTGCAATTCGCTCCAATGAAAACAATTCAGATAGAGAAAGACGTCTAGAACTTAACAGGATACGTCAAAGAGAAAGGAGAGCAAGACTGTCAGATTTGGAAAGAGAAACCCAACGTGAAGCTGACAGAACTAGACATGCTGTAAGGCGGTTAAATTCATCACAAGATGAAATTCAAGAAAGGCAAAGATATGCACTGGAAAGAGAAGCAATATTACGATCGAATGAATTATATGAGGTAAGTAGACGTACACAAGGTCAGTTGAGAGTGGCTCAACGACATCAGAATGAATCGGAAACCCAACGAAGCTTTCGCCTATACCAAGGGCAACAACGAGAGGCTGCATGGAGAGAGAGTATGACTTTGCCCCAGCAATTGACAGAAAACGAGGCAGCTAGACAACGAATGACTGCTTTGAGACACCATGAAATAGAACACTGCAATAGAAAAGGATTGCTCTACAACAAAAATGACTCTCTCACTACAGCTGATATAGGAAAAATGGACAAAGTATGTCAACATTGCTCAGCTGTAAAATTTAAAGGAGAAACCCCTGGTTGTTGTTGTTCTTCTGGCAAAGTTGTGCTTGATAGCTTTCCACCACTGCCTCAGTTGCTTCAAGATTTGCTCTCCGGCAATGGTCCCATCTCTAAAGATTTTCTGCAAGATCTACGCAGTTATAACAATTGTTTTGCAATGACATCATTTGGTCACAAAATTGCGGCAGTACATGGGTGGAATCCTTCTTTTAGAATTCGAGGCCAGGTTTGCCACCAGATTGGGAGTCTTTTACCACCTGAAGATGAAACAGCAAAGTTTATTCAAGTCTACTTCTTGGATAGTCTGGAAGAGGAACTACATAATCGGGGACGTGACAGTAGACTCAATAGAGACATTCTCCAAAGTCTGACTGAATTTTTACATGAGAACAACAGCTTTATTTGTCAGCTGAAAACAACAAAGGAGAGGATTGAAGAAGAACACTTGGTAGAACATAAAGTTGTCATAAGGGAAGACCGAAGGCCGCAAGAAGAGCATCCACGGCGATTCAATGCTCCAACAACAACGTATGAGATTGGAATATTAATGGAGAATGAACCAACAGCTAACCGGGATATTGTCTTGCGTTTTAGAAATGATACATTAAAATGGATCTCCGAACTACATCCCCTCTACGATACTTTAATGTACCCGTTAATGTACCCCTATGGTTCTCCATCTTACAACATCTACATGAAGGCATCCAATGGGCGAAAAGTTACCCAACAGCAATTTTATTCGTACCATTTAATGACTCGGCCTGGAAACTATTTTCTCTGGTACCGAAGGCTATTTCAACAATGGCTGGTGGATGTGTACTGCAAGATTGAAACAGAACGTTTACAGTTCCTGAGGCGTGAGCAACAGACCCTGAGAGCTGACAATTATAGCAACTTGAGAGATTCAATTCTTAGGGAGGATGGGAATCCAGAACAGTTTGGTCAACGAGTTGTACTTCCGGCAACTTATACAGGAGGCCCTCGATACATGTTTGAGCGTCAAAGTGATGCCATGGCATATGTTCGGCGAATGGGCCGAGCCGACCTCTTCATCATGTTCACAACAAATCCAAAGTGGACAGAAATTACAGAAAATTGTCTTCAAGGGCAAGACCCTCAGGATCGTCCAGATATTGTTGCCAGGGTTTTCAGGCAGAAGCTAAAAAAGTTACTTGAATTTATTAAAAAGGGAGGATTTGGCAGGTTGAGGGCTTTCCTGTACAGTATTGAATATCAAAAAAGAGGACTGCCGCATGCACACATCCTCACCTGGCAGGCCCCAGAGGACAAACTTCTACCAGAAAAAATGGATCTCTGCATATCTGCAGAGATCCCTGACAAAGAGGAAGATCCTGATCTTCATGCTAAAGTGATGGCACATATGGTGCATGGACCTTGTGGACCATTTAATCCAAATTGTCCATGTATGATTGACAACAAATGTTCCAAAAAATACCCAAAAGAATTTCTTCAGTGTACCAAGCAAGGCCAAGACTCTTACCCCAAGTACAGGCGAAGAAAACCAGAAGATGGAGGCCAGACTGGTACAATAAGGATGAAGAGAAATGGTCGGTATGTTAATCAAGAAATAACAAACCAGTGGATTGTTCCGTACAACAAGGTCCTTCTTCAGCAGTTCAACGCTCACATTAACGTAGAAATTTGCAGCTCGATCCAAAGCATCAAATATGTCCTCAAATACGTGAATAAAGGATGTGATCAAGCAGTGTTTGAACTACAAAGAACTGATGGAGCAGCTAACCAACAAGGCCAAGTACAAAGTCACATTGTGGATGAGATCCAGCAGTTCCAGAATGCAAGGTATGTCGGCAGTTCAGAGGCAGCCTGGAGGATATTGGAACATCCCATCCATGAACATTTCCCCCCAATTGTACAACTTTCTGTTCATCTTGAAAATGGGCAGCATGTCATGTTCTCAGCTGATACTGCTCTGGAACGAGCCCAAGGTCCACTGCCTGCCACAACTTTGACAGCATTTTTTCAACTCTGCCATGAGGATGACTTTGCAAGGGGTCTCAAATACGTAGAAGTCCCTGAGTTTTACACTTGGAACAAATCGACAAAGAAATGGATGAGAAGAATGCGTGGGGTACAAGTTGAAGGTACTGAAAATGATGATGTATGGAAGGCACCATGCATTGGGAGAATCTACACGATTAGTCCAAAAGCAGGGGAGTGTTATTTCTTACGCCTGTTGCTCAATGAGGTTGCTGGTCCAACTTCATTTCAAAATTTGCGAGCATACAATGGTCAGGTGTTTGAAACATACAGAGCAGCGTGCCTTGCTCGAGGCCTTCTAGAAAATGACCATCACTTGCATCAAGCAGTAGGAGAGGCAAGTGCCACTCAATCACCTTCAAATTTGCGAAGCCTATTTGTGATAATTTTAACAGCCTGTGAGCCAAGAAATCCTCTTGAGATCTGGATGGCTTTTCGTGATGTAATATCTGAAGACATTCTTCACAGATACAGGCAAGAAGTTAACAATCCAGAAGCAGATTTTAATGAGGACATCTACAATAAAACTCTTTGTCTAATTGAAGAAAAAGTTCTCCTTATGTGCGGTCAACCATTGGCAAGCTATGGATTACCTGCACCAATGCAAGGGAGAGATGAAAGACTCGCGAGAGAGTATCAACGTGAAGTTACTTATAATCTTGAAGAACTTCCCTACAAGCAGAAAATATGCAAGAAAAACTGACCGATTCTCAAAGAGAAGTTTACAATTCATTCATGGCAATGTTGGAAGCACAAGGTGAAATGAACAAAAACATGATGTTTCTTGATGCTCCAGGTGGTACGGGCAAGACTTTTGTAATCAATTTGATCCTTGCAAAGATTAGATCCATGAGAAAGATTGTGCTTGCAACAGCATTCAGTGGCATTGCTGCTACTCTACTACAAGGTGGCCGCACTCTTCACAGCACTTTTAAAGTACCCTTGGATACTCATCGAATGGATCAGCCAGTTTGCAAAATTACTGGTAACTCAGCCTTGGCAAATGTAATTAGAGACACCTCTGCAATCATTGTAGACGAAGCCCCAATGACGCACAAGAGTGCTTATGAAGCAATTGACCGAACACTGCAAGACATCACAGGAAACAAGAATCCCATGGGTGGCATTCCAACCTTATTTTGCGGTGATTTCCGTCAAATCCTCCCAGTGGTTAAAAATGGCACAAGGGCTAACATTGTCAATGCAAGTTTGAAACAATCCTATCTCTGGAGGCACGTTATAGTGAAGAGACTGACTACTAATATGAGAGCCTATATCTCTGATAACACAGCTGCAGCAGACTTCTCAAAATTGCTTCTCCAAATCGGTAATGGTCAGTTTCCTATCACTTCTTCACCTGACACAATTAAGATTCCAACTGCGCTTGGTAAATGTGTCGGTAATCAGAAGCAACTGAAAGACAAAGTGTACCCAGACCTGCAAAACAATGGAAAATCACCGGATTGGCTTGCTGAGAGGGCTATTATTTCGCCATTAAACAGCAATGTGAATCATTTGAACAATTCAATAATGGATGAATTTCCAGGAGACACAAAGCAATACAAGTCAGTTGATTCAGCTACTAATGAATATGAAGCTGTTCACTACCCTGTGGAGTTTTTAAACTCTTTGGAGATATCTGGAATGCCTCCACACATTTTAAATCTCAAAATTGGATCGCCAATCATGATTCTTCGATCCTTGGAACCGCCAAAAATAACAAACGGAACCAGATGTGTTATCACCAGATTGCACACCAATGTACTTGAGGCCACCATTTCCTGTGGTCCCTACAAAGGCGAAACCGTTCTACTGCCAAGGATCCCCTTAGTTCCATCGGACTCAGTACTTCCATTTAAATTCCGGAGACTCCAATTTCCTGTGAAGGTGTGTTTTGCAATGAGCATAAACAAAAGTCAAGGTCAGACATTTAACACCATTGGCGTAGACTTGACATCAGACTGCTTCAGTCACGGTATGTTCTACGTCTCCATCAGCCGGACAGGAAGTTCAGAAAAACTCTACATTCTGGCTCCAAATCAAAGCAGCAGAAATGTAGTTTACCCTGAGGCTCTTTAGTGAAAAGTTCGAGAAATGGATATGAGGAAAAACTGACATGATCTGATTGTGGTAAGTTTTTAGTATTGAATGTGCAAGATAAAATTTAAGCAAGAGTTGAAAATGACTTCAATGAAAAATTTACTATGTAACATCAAGTAACCTTCCTTTTTGATGAAAATGTTTTGTGAAGTTCCTGATTGAATTTCAGTCACTACAAGAGGTAGTTAAAATGTTAATCACCTTATGCAATCGTTGCTCTTACAACATCAACTTACTGGAAAGGTGCCCACAGATTTTGGTACCCGAGTGCGCAACAAAGCTCCGTGCGAAGCACGGGTATCTTTGCTAGTATATATATATTTATACACATATATACACACATATATATATATTTATACACATATATACACATATATATATATATTTATACACACATATACACATATATATATATTTATACACATATATACACACATATATATATATATATATTTATACACATATATACACATATTTATATTTATACATTTATATACACATATATATTTATACACATATATATACATATATATATATATATTTATACACATATTTATACATATATATATATTTATACACATATTTATACACATATATATACATTTATACACATATATATACACATATATATATATTTATACACATATATTAAAACATATATATATTATACACATATATTCAAACATATATATATACATATATATATATTCATACACATATATATATATATTTATACACACATATATATACACATATGTGTGTGTATATATGTGTATAAATATATATATGTATATATACATATATATATTTATACACATATACATATATATCTATAATATAAAGCTGAATGTGTGTGTGTGTGGGTTTTTTTTTCATTTTCCTTAAACTTTTTCTTCTAGGGGATGGGACATCCAACCAGATGTCTGACATTTACCCCTATTTT